>NC_090610.1:6883157-6885699 GCF_004359215.1 Bremia lactucae | reverse complement strand
TTCCGAGTGCTTGGCACCAGATTGGACATGTCCTCCGCGGACCATCCGCAGACCGATGGTCAAACTGAACGTGTCAATTGCGTCATTGAAGACGTTTTACGCAGTGTGTATGCTAAGACACCAAAGAGGTTCTCCCATTGGTGGAATTTGCGTTACATCACGCTGTCTATGCTTTTAAAGTCTACACTCCGTTTTATGTCAACGGTCTCAGCCACCCACGCATTCCGTTAACGTTATTTGAAGTACTGAACCCTCCATGAAGCACAAGATACTGTCCTTGGTGGTCATCTCGGTAGAGGTAAGACCTATACGACTCGGTAAGTTAGATTTATTGGTGGCCCAAACTTTACAAATAGGTCATTACATACGTTCGCACATGCGAAACTTTCCAAAGGGTTAACCCCCCCCCGGCACATGCTGCTACACCACAGGCAAGTCTGCCCATACCCACAGGGTGTTAGGAGCCCATTAGCATGGATTTTGTTTTCGGCCTACAGAAAGATTCGGCCGGTAACACCGGCATAGTTGTCTTTGTTGACCGATTGAGCGAAATGGCTCACTTGGCGGCTGTGCCGGATACCATTGATGGTGAAGGTTCAGCAACGCTGTTCATCGATCGCGTGTTTCGACAACACGGTTTGCCAGTGGTAATTGTCACTGATCGGGACCTCCGTTTCACGGGTAAATTCTGGAAATTGATTTCCGAGTGCTTGGCACCGGATTGGACATGTCCTCCGTGGACCATCCGCAGACCGGTGGTCAAACTGAACGTGTCGATCGTTTCATTGAAGACGTTTTTCTCAGTGTGTGTGCTCAGACACCAAAGCGGTGTTCCCATTGGTGGTATTTGGGTTAGATAATGCTGTGTATGCCTCTAAATGCTACACTTTGTTTTATGTCCACGGTCTCACCCACCCACGCGTTCCTTTAACATTATTTGAAGTACTGAATCCTCTATGAGGCACATGATACTGTCGTTGGTGGTCATCTCTGTAGAGAAAAGACCTACGACTCTATAAGTTGCATTTCTTGGTGTCCCAGACTTTACAAATGGGTGAGCAGATACGTTCGTACATGCGAAACTTCCAACGTTTAAACCTCCGGCACATGCTGCTGCACCACTGGCAAGTCTGCCCGTACTCACAGGGTGTTAAGAGTCCATTTGTATGGGTTTTGTTTTCGGCCTACTGAAAGATTTGGCCGGTAACACCGGCATAGTGGTCTTTGTTGACCGATTGAGCGAAATGCTCACTTGGCGGCTGTGCTGGATACCATTGATGGTGAAGGTTCAGCAACGCTGTTCATCGATCGCGTGTTTCGACAACACGGTTTGCCAGTGGTAATTGCCACTGATCGGGACCTCCGTTTCACGGGTAAATTCTGGAAATTGATTTCCGAGTGCTTGGCACCGGATTGGACATGTCCTCCGTGGACCATCCGCAGACCGGTGGTCAAACTGAACGTGTCGATCGTTTCATTGAAGACGTTTTTCTCAGTGTGTGTGCTCAGACACCAAAGCGGTGCTCCCTTTGGTGGTATTTGCGTTATATAACGCTGTGTATGCTTTTAAAGGCTACACTTTGTTTTATGTCACGGTCTCACCCACCCACGCGTTTCGTTAACGTTATTTGAAGTACTGAATTCTCTATGAGGCACACGATACTGTCCTTGGTGGTCATCTCGGTAGAGATAAGACCTACGACTCTGTAAGTTAGTTTATTGGTGTCCCAACTTTCAAATGGGTGAGCAGATACGTTCGTACATGCGAAACTTCCAACGGTTAAACCTCCGGCACATGCTGCTGCACCACTGGCAAGTCTGTTCATACCTACAGGGTGTTAAGAGTCTATTAGTATGGATTTTGTTTTCGGCCTACTAAAAGATTCGGCCGGTAATACCGGCATAGTGGTCTTTGTTGACCGATTGAGCGAAATGGCTCACTTGGCGGCTGTGCCGGATACCATTGATGGTGAAGGTTCAGCAACGCTGTTCATTGATCGCGTGTTTCGACAACATGTTTGCTAGTGGCAATTGCCACTGATCGGGACCCCGTTTCACGTGTTAATTCTGGAAATCGATTTTCCGAGTGCTTGGCACCAGATTGGACATGTCCTCCGCGGACCATCCGCAGACCGATGGTCAAACTGAACGTGTCAATAGCGTCATTGAAGACGTTTTACGCAGTTTGTGTGTGCTCAGACACCAAAGCGGCGCTCCCATTGGTGAAATTTGCGTTAGATCACGCTATTTCTGCTTTTAAAGTCTACACTCCGTTTTATGTCAACGGTCTCACTCACCCACGCGTTCCGTTAACGTTATTTAAAGTACTGAATCCTCTATGAAGCACACGATACTGTCCTTGGTGGTCATCTCAGAAGAGATAAGACCTACGACTCTGTAAATTAGTTTATTGGTGGCCCAAAATTTACAAATGGGTCAGCACATACGTTCGCACATGCGAAACTTGCCAACGAGTTAAACCCACGGCACATGCTGCTGCACCACTGGCAAGTCTGCCCGTACCCACAGGGTGTTAAGAGTC
>NC_090610.1:6850283-6877705 GCF_004359215.1 Bremia lactucae | reverse complement strand
ACCTTCACCATCAATTGTATCCAGCACAGCCGCCAAGTGTGCCATTTCGCTCAATCGGTCAACAAAGACCAATATGCCGGTGTTACCGGCCAAATCTTTCGGTCGGTCGAAAACAAAATCCATACAAATGGACTCTTAACACCCTGTGGGTACAGACAGACTTGCCAGTGGTGCAGCAGCATGTGCCGGGGGGTTAAACGTTGGCAAGTTTCGCATGTACGAACGTATGTAATGACCCATTTAAAGTTGGGCCACCAATAAACTACCTTACAAAGTCGAAGGTCTTATCTCTACTGAGATGACCACCAAGGACAGTATCATGTGCCTCATAGAGGAATCAGTACTTTAAATAACGTTAACGGAACGCGTGGGGTGAGACCGTTGACATAAAACGGAGTGTAGCCTTTAGAGGCATCGACAGCGTTATCTAACGCAAATTCCACCAATAGGAGCACCGCTTTAATATCTGAGCACACACACTGCGTAAAACGTCTTCAATGACGCGATTGACACATTCAGTTTGACCATCGGTCTGCGGATGGTCCGCGGAGGACATGTCCAATCTAGTGCCAAGCACTCGGAAAACCGATTCTAGAATTTACCCGTGAAACGGAGGTCCCGATCAGTGGCAATTGCCACTGGCAAACCGTGTTGTCAAAACACGCGATCGATGAACAGCGTTGCTGTACCTTCACCATCAATTGTATCCGGCACAGCCGCCAAGTGAGACATTTCGCTCAATCGGTCAACAAAGACCACTATGCCGGTGTTACCGGCCAAATCTTTCGGTAGGCCGAAAACAAAATCCATACTAATGGACTCCTAACACCCTGTCGGTACGGGCAGACTTGCCAGTGGTGCAGCAGCATGTGCCGGGGGAGGGTTAACCCGTTGGAAAGTTTCGCATGTGCGAACGTATGTAATGACCCATTTGTAAAGTTTGGGCCACCAATAAACTAACTTACAGAGTCGTAGGTCTTATCTCTACCGAGATGACCACCAAGGACAGTATCATGTGCCTCATAGAAAATTCAGTACTTCAAAAAACGTTAACGAAACGCGTGGGTGAGTGAGACCGTTGACATAAAACAGAGTGTAGCCTTTAGAGGCATGGACAGCATTATCTAACCCAAATATCACCAATGGGAGCACCTCTTTGGTGTCTGAGCACATACACTAAAAAAAACGTCTTCAATGACGCTATTGACAAGTTCAGTTTGACCATCGGTCTGCGGATGGTCCGCGGAGGACATGTCCAATCTGGTGCCATGCACTCGGAAAATCGATTTCTAGAATTTACCCGTGAAACGGAGGTCCAGATCAGTGGCAATTGCCACTGGCAAACCATGTTGTCAAAACACGCGATCGATGAACAGCGTTGCTGTACCTTCACCATCAATTGTATCCAGCACAGCCACCAAGTGAGCCATTTCGCTCAATCGGTCAACAAAGACCACTATGCCGGTGTTACCGGCCAAATCTTTCGGTCGGTCGAAAATAAAATCCCTGTGGGTACGGGCAGACTTGCCAGTGGTGCAGCAGCATGTGCCGAGGGTTTAACCGTTGGCAAGTTTCGCATGTACGAACGTATGTGCTGACTCATTTGTAAAGTTTGGGCCACCAATAAATCTGGCTTATAGAGTCGTAGGTCTTTTCTCTACCGAGATGACCACCAAGGACAGTATCATGTCCTCATAGAGATTTCAGTACTTTAAATAATGTTAACGGAACGCGTGGGTGGGTGAGACCGTTGACATAAAACGGAGTGTAGCCTTTTGAGGCATGGACAGCGATATCTAACGCAAATTTCACCAATGGGAGCGCCGCTTTGGTCTCTGAGCACACACAAACTGCGTAAAACGTCTTCAATGACGCAATTGACACGTTCAGTTTGACCATCGGTCTGCGGATGGTCAAACTGAATGTGTCAATAGCGTCATTGAAGACGTTTTTTTCAGTGTATGTGCTCAGACACTAAAGAGGTGCTCCCTTGGTGAAATTTGGATAAGATAATGCTGTCCATGCCTCTAAAGGCTACACTCCGTTTTATGTCAACGGTCTCACCCACCCACGCGGGTCGTTATTGTTATTTGAAGTACTGAATCCTCTACGAAGCACACGATACTGTCCTTGGTGGTCATCTCGGTAGAGATAAGACCTACGACTCTGTAAGTTAGTTTATTGGTGGCCCAAACTTTACAAATGGGTCATTACATACGTTCGCACATGCGAAACTTTCCAACGGGTTAACCCTTGGCGCATGCTGCTGCGCCACTGACGAGCCTTCCCGTACCCATAGGTTGCTAGGAGTCCATTAGTATGGATTTCGTTTTCGGTCTACCAAAAGATTCAGCCAGTAACTCCGCATAGTGGTCTTTGTTGGCCGTTTGAGCAAAATGGCTCACTTAGCGGCCGTGCCTAATTCCATTGATGGAGAGGGTACAGCTAAGCTGTTTATCGATCGCGTGTTTCGACAACATGGTTTGCCAGTGCCAATTGTCTCTGATCGGGATCCCCGTTTCCCGGGTAAATTCTGGAAATCAATTTTCCGAGTGCTTGGCACCAGATTGGATATGTCCACTGCGGACCATCCGCAGACCGATGGTCAAACGGAACGTGTCAATCGCGACATTGAAGACGTTTTACGCAGTGTGTGTGCTCAGACACCAAAGCGCTAGAGCTTAATATTCCCGGTAGTGGAATTTGCGTTTATTAACGCTTTCTATACCTCTTCAGGCTACATTCCGTTCTATGTCAACGGTCTCACCCACCCACGCGTTCCATTAACGATACCACTGCGTGGCTCAGGAGTCAGGGGAAGAATTAGCCGATAGGCGTGCTGATATTAGCCCTGTTACCATTCGAAACAAGTAAGCGAGTTTCTCGCGACGCGATTAAGTGTCTTAAGACATGTACGTGACACGATGACTGATACCTAAGACAAACAAAAAGAACAATTAGATGTTAAAGGCAGAAGCTGTATGAATTCTTATGCGGTCGGACACCGAGTGTTATTAGACGCTACAGATCTACCTACCAACTTAATTTCCGCGGTCTTCAAGGCCCGCGCTTTATTGGACCATTTACGGTCGTGGCCAAGAAAGGCCTAGCTTACACGCTAAACCTTCCTAGCAAGATGCGTACACACCCAGTGCTCTTCGTTGGCTTGCTTAAGCCATATCGGGACCCTTCCCACGTGGACTTAAAGGCGCTTGCGCCGAGACAGGCGGTCGTGCCGCAGGTTGCTGCATCCTCACCAAATGTCTAGCTGGCCCTCTAAACGAGGTTGCCGACGTTCCAGTATCAAAAGACGGTTTTATATTGCCTCAAAAGAGCTCTCACGAAGAAGTTGCACCTAGTGCTTTAGATCATCAAATGCTTCCGTCGAGATTTCGGCGCCCTTTCACGCTGCTTGATGCGCGAGGAATCTTCAGTTTCACGTAAAGAAACTTTCAAGGGACATCGTTGTAAGGACCAATATTGGTATCTGGTGAAGTGGCTGGGGTACCCCTCTTCTGAAAACTCTTGGGAGCTCGAGGTACCTCTTCGGCAAGATTGCCCGTACGCCGTTGACGTTTTTGAGCGCCAAGCTCAGGGTCAACTTGCGTAAAACGACGCTTTTCACAACTATAAGTGGGATTAGGTGGATTTATAGCCTCAATGCAGCTTCGATCCATGGTTGCACGGTCAACCGAAGCACTGAAATATTGGCTAGGCCTTTCTTCGTTTTGTGGTATAAATGCCGAACGTAACTGGCCTTTGGCCTTAAGCTTGGCGAAATCGAAGCGAAGCTTTCGTTCCAAACGAACATTAGCTACATCCGCAGACTCTCGAATATTTCAAATATTGCAGAGGCGGCGAGCCTGATGGACCCAGGAAAATTCGTTTTCACTCCTTATTTCGTTTGGAAACAAAACGAGTGGAATTCCACTCAAGGAGGTCACCGAAGCCCCACGGGCTTGATCACGCAGACGCGTCAGATACTGACTTCCAGTGATTACCTATGACGTAAGGTATCGCTCATTAAGAGCGTTGCGAGCAGCGAGCTCCTCCGGCACCCTCGCCGTGGGACTGGAGATCCAGATGGCCAAGCTGTAACTCGCGATCTCTTTGCGACGCTCTTCCACACTAAGCGGAGTGGATTTGTATTCACTATCAGGTTTAGCTTTTGCTATCTCTGCAGCTCGACGATGAGCTTGTTCCTCTTTGAGGAACGCCCACTCTTCCGATTCATCGAGCGGATTCTAATAATATTAGACTCAGGGTCCTGTGTCCTGCTCAATGCAGTTAAGACATCAGCGGCACCACGTTCTCGGAACGGATTCAGGGCCCCCCGACGTTCATCCGGAGGAGAAGGCGTGTAAGAGCGACGCTCTTGCTCCTCATCCTCTGATAGAGTGTGACTTTCAAAGTGCACCATTCCCTCATCGTCGAGGAAGGTGCTAAGAGTCTGTGCCTCACGCTTAATTGTCATGGGACAAAGCAATGCAAAACCAAAAATGTTAGTTGTTTATGTTGCAACCTTAAAGAGTGAGCTAAGTGATGTTTGTTGAGCTTGGGAAGAGGACTGGCTCTTTTGTGTTGTGTAATGGTCACCGTTGAGCATGCTGGTGCGATCCAAGTCGGTGTTAAGTCTCTCGTCACCATGAGTGTCACTACCGGAGGTGTCGTTGCCAGTGCCTGCAGGGTCGTTGACCCCACCGTGCGCGGTGTGCGACTGGCAACCTTGGCTGTCATTACTGTCTAAGCCTTTTTCTCTGCTGTTTCTATTGACGCTACCATCGCCCGAGTCGCTACAATTGTCGGTCCCATTGCTGCAACGGCTGATATATTGTCGTCGCTGTCGTCATTGTCGCTAACTTAACCGCTGTTACTGCTGTTGCTGTTCCGGTCGTCCTTGTGATTAGACGTGGTGTCCTCGCCGTGAACGTCGTCAATCACGGCCCGCGGCTTGGAGCACTTAAGCACGATCGTGGTTGATCACTGAGGTAACCGCTGCTACCTCTTTATCAGCTCGACCAGCTTCCTCGTCCTTGCCATCATTCGCGTCAGCGCTCTCTGCAAAGCTTTCCGCTGGGCTTATGCCCCCCGGATCCGGTCTACCTTCGACGCTGCATGTGCTTTTGGACAGACGTCGGTATTTTTTTTAAATGTCGACAACTGCCAAAACACCGTTTTGAAGCACAAATGTTTAAATAAATCTAGTACCAGGCATGTCTTGCCTTCTGTCGATACTGCCCTAGACGTGGGTTTTGATGCTCTTTCACGTCCGCGATCGATCTTCGTCTGAATCGCAATATTCTTTCGTACAGATGCAATTGTTTTTCAAATTTCGATCATTCGGAAGATGGCAAAAGAGTCAGTCAATGACAATTCAGTTCGCAGAGAGGAGCTTTGCGTTAAGCGAGCGATCGTGGCTTGGTCCAAGTTGGCCGAAAGAGTCACATGAGAAGAAGGCAGTGCGGACACCTGGTGTCGGGTGTTTCGGAGCTGGAAAATGGGAAGTGAGCTATTGTGGCTTGAGGCGGTTAAAATAGAGGAGAAACCCCCACAAATTGCACATATCGTCTCTGACTTTTAATATGATGAAATGGTGAGTCCGTGAGCGAACACGGATAGAATTCGGTCGAAAACTGACGTAGTCGCCAAATGTTGAGTGCGAGCACATTGACCGCAGTATCTGACAAAGGCCAAGCTGCTCTGTGATGTCGTAAATCCTGCTCAATTAGAACCTTACATATGCCGCGAAGGTCGTGAATACCACCGCGAGTGCTGGAGTCACAGGCAAGGGTTTTCGTCCGTCCGAACACCAACGGTTGTGGTTGCTCCAGAGCACGTGCATTGTTGAAGCTCAAAGAACGTGCCCTGCGTCGCGAACGACATCGGTGTGCCCCCCCCGTTCGTCTCGCACGCGCAGCTCGGACGCCAACGATGTCGAGCCAGTCTGGCCTTGCGGCAAAGAGTGGCGAAACGACCGCGATCACGTGACACCAGAGCTGTGAAGCAAGTAAACAATCAAAGAATAAGTGTTTCTCGGTCTCGATCGACTCGCAGTCGTCGCGTACACAGATGCGGATACCTAGACGGGACGCTTCCAAAACCCAGAAGCGCGAGCGAACTGGAAACAGCCGGAACACAAGGCGGAACTGCAAGTCTTCGAAGACCGAAAGAAAAATCTCGCGCAGGTTCTTGCTGTATTCTACAAAAGCCTTGATTCGGTTATCATCGACGCGTGTTGAGAAAACCTTCATTGGATTTGTTTTTTTATAGTTATGGTGTCCAAACGGTGGACAGAAGCGCTGACATCGGGATCGAAGGGATCAAATACTTTCGCGTGTCGCTTTTACACCCTAAGAACGGAAGCAGTCGCTGCAGGCTTGCGAACGACAAGCCTCGCATTAGATTTAATGCACCGAGTCGGTCCACGATCTGTATTGCTTCACGGTACAGCATGCGCAGCCACCGTATATGTACACAAGGTTCGACTTGCAAGTGCGTGAAGTCGATATGACTTCGCGAAAAGTCATAGTGATTCGTCCATGCCTCGCCCTCACAAAGTCACTGAGAGATCAAAGTCCGAGGAAAAGTGAGATTTGCAGCCGAAAACAGCGTTGTGGCTCGGATATTATGCCGAGACACCGCCCAGCACTTCGGCCCTCGTCCACTATCTGCTTCAATAGCTCAGTAGTAGAGCACTTGCTTCGTAAGCGAAAGTTCGGTGGTTCAATCCCGTCTGGGGGCTGCTTCTTGACTTTCGAGCATCAATGCTTCAATTCTGATTAATCTTTGATTGGAGGGTCGTAGAATTACTATTTTCGCCATATTCTTGCCGTCATCAATACGAGTAAATTGTACGATCATTACGCTATGATCTGGTTGCATCGGAGAATACGACGCTGTACTTTTGTTAAGGCTCGGTACATACATTATGTCGATGTCATCTTGACAACACACGCAAGATGATGTAGGTACATTGCACCGCGCACGGGACACGATGCGTATATTAGAATCTTCGAAGTACCAACACCCGCCGCAGAATATTTATCGAGCAGCTTGCGTTATTTAATGCGCTATTCGTTTATTCTTTTTATCCTTCGCTGCTTTTGTAAATGGATACCATATTCACTGGCAGGTGGTGTCGATTTTCCCGCAGCGGCCAACACAAAGTCCTGCTTAGGTTCACTTCTTCAGTCGCACAACCGTTGAATGGTATTTTCAGCTCCAATTACTATCAGGCTCTCCAAACGATAGAAGTCAAGCTCGAAATGAAAGACTTGACTACGAACCATCAGTTTGGGTTTTGGCGTCAAAGGGTCCTGTGAATGCAAAGCAGCCCAACGCACTAAAGACATCGTCCGAGTCTGCATTCTTCTTCGAGAAGCACCACACGACAGTCAAGAAGGCATATAAGCCGTCACCGGTCCCAGCTGTAGCTGAGTCTATGCCAGACGACGAGAACACGGCCCTTCTCAGCATATTTCCTGACCGCGTTGCGGCTGCAGACGCCCAGGTCGACGGAGTGTGCACTCTTCTCGAAAAAGTGACAAATCCTGACAACATCACAAGGATGGCAGTCGCGTCACCTCTCGCTTTCAACAGTGCGCTGTCACTGAAAATGGAAGCGAGTGGCTAAGACGGCGCTAGACTTGCCCAGCTGCATGTCATAAACCGTGTGCTGTGTGCGACACAGCCTAATGAAGACACCACATTTTGCAAGAAGTGAACAATAATAATAGGGATGCAAGTCCCATCTAAGTGTGGTGACATCTTCAAAGTGTGTGCCAAATGGTAGACGTCGTCCAATTCCATCAAGTGGCTGTCTCGAGCGACCAAGGCGTTGGGCACATTTGAGCTCATGCTCATGTCCATAGCACCGACGATCTTCTCCAACGATAACTGGATCCGGTATATCACTGGTGAACCAGTCGAGTGGATTCCAGTGCATCCCACGCCCCTAATTCATCCTAATATCCTCCTACTCCTCCTACGTTCTGAAATCTAGGATTTCTACTTGCAGCAATGGAGAAAGGTGCAATGGCCCCCTTCTTAACGATTTGGAGACTCTCCAAAAGCTTGATGATTTATATTCCTCTTCATCTTCGGTACTGCAACTTGAGGACGTTAATAGGATCGTTGTAATGATAGCGGGGGGTCTAGTCCCTCGTTGCTAGACACCGAGTGGGTTATCTCGACAAACCCTCACAATACTTCTCTCCGTTTCATGGAATACTGGGGGTCTAAGATGAGGGATCATAACAGCCCTCGTAGGCGATCTCCTCCACCCGACGATTGTAAGCAGCGCAAGCATCGCAACTCAGTCACATGCTTTGTCACCGATATCGACGTACAATTCTGGACGCACCAATGACGCCATCATACCTTGCAAGTGCGATTAAGCACATGAAATCGTCGTCAGCACCCGGCATGGACGGTTAGTCTGCTGGCTTCGACCAGGTGGCTCCAATAGTGTTTGGCGGCTGCATACACATCGTCTTTGCCGATCGACTTAGATATGGCAAGCTGCTTTAATCTCAAACGAAGTTGGCAGTGGTGCTCTTACACAAGAAAGGGTCACGAGCTGAGCCTGGAAACTACCGACCCATCGCTCTAATGCAAGTCGATGTGAAGGTCCTGTCAAAATCTTTGACGTACAGGCTACAAAGTGTCACACCAAATTTTATCCACTCAGAACAAAAAGGCTTTCTCAAAGGCCGTTCCATACACCACCACATTGCTTCCTCGCCGATCTGCAAGATCTCGTTACAAGTCGGGATGAAGAAGTGTATACACTTTTCCTGGACTTTGAAACGGCGTTTCATCGGGTCAATTGGCACTACATGTTCAGATTGCTCAAAGTAAATGGAGCTCGCGATATACACAGTGGATTCAGTTGCTGTACACCGTCACTCACGGCACTGCTAATCAACCAAAACATTCAGTCTGCACTATATTCAACATAAGTGGTAAATCAAGGCGATCGGCTATCTGCGCTTCTCTTCATCTTAAACATTGAGCCGTTTGGCAACCTGCTGAGGTCTCACGATGATGTCCGAACGCAAATCACACTATTACAAGCGCGTTCTTCGCGGATGACTCGACTCTTCTGGGTGGATCGATACCAAACTTGCAAGCCCATTTTGAGATTGTGGAGGAGTACTGCAAAGGCTCTGGTGCAACACTCAATATGTCCAAATCGATGCTGCTGGCATTGAACAGAAATCAAGACTGTCCTTTGCTTCTAGAGTACAAGTACTCAACCGCACGGAGACGGTAAATTACCTTGACATCCTGTTTGGGCAATCGTCGGTAGATGGCGCCCTCGTGCATCTTCTAAAGCAGCGCTTGTACGACTGCTTCAAGATGTGGTATCGTAGAGCGCGGACGCTTCATGGTCGACTCCTGGTAGCTCAAACGATAATCCTCTCTCGTTTAAGGCATCACACAGGACATGTGGCAATTCCGGCAACGGTAGTGAAGCGGTAGCAGTCGATGCTGTATCGGTTTGTGCTATGTCGTAAACATGATCGTGACGCCTCGCATGTCCAGCTCATACCAAGAAATTTTTGGTATTAACACCGCCGCGACGGTGATTTGGTAATCCTCAGTCTAACAGCAAATCATTAGCGACAGCAACTGCAGCTTCTCCTGCAGCTTACGAATGCTGCTATCTTGAAGGGAATTCAGAATTCGACGTCAGCAGGTGCCGAGCTGCTGCACTTATTCCTTCCTCGCCCAGGTCGACGCGAAGCTTTAGACTTCCTCACAATCTCTCCGATACGTCACGGTAAATTAACAAAGTGGAGCCTAATTTTATTATGGTGGAAAGCACCATGGACAACGTGGTACAGAATCCGTTGGGAAGTAACGTGGCAAAACCTCCACTCGAGGAACGCACCTGGTATGGTCTTTGTCAGCCGATCTTGTTTCACTCAGATACGACATTTCACTTCGAACAAACTCCAAGAGCCACCACCATCAGAGCACATCGACGGTGTCTTGGAATGGTGGTCGAGCCGCAACGAAGCCTTCGGCTTCATATTTCTTGGGTATTTGGTGTGCGATCGCTTGTGGACTCACCAAGCGTTGGGGATGCTTGGCCATCACAGGACGACTTCGTGCACACATATCTCGCTTCACGCTTTTGTCGGCGTCACTTGGCCTCCAGATGAAGTGCCTTAAAGTATTCTATTTAGAGGCTACACAAATCGTTCAGCGCCTTGAAGCAACATGGCTCATCCTTCAACCTCAGACTCTTCTGCGACCATGCATCCCCTACTTGAGCTCTAGACGCAACGAAAAGGTGTGCTTGATCCACTGATCCCGCGATCTGCACTTGTTCGTGTCGCATGAACATTACAGCCGCCGACAAAACCTCATCGGATGACGATACACTCGCAGACGGCTGGTCGAGAGCAGATCAAAAAGTACTTGAAGTACATCAACTATCTGCGAACGATCCTGCTTCCCGTATTTGAAAACCTGCTATTTCGCCTCGCGTTCCGACTTCTTCCAGTACGCTCGCGGTTTTAGTTTCTAAAAGAGTCTTACCCACGCATTTGCAATTGCGTTCGTGCTAGATGCGAAGCGTTTGAGACTGAGCAGCACTTGATTTTTGGCTGTACGCTTGCGAGAGGGTTGTGGCTGCTGGCTTTCGATATGATGGCTCAATTTTATACTCTTCGGCCCGTCTGGCTGGACATCGCTCTCCAAGGACTATGAGTATCCGTCAGGAATGGAAAAGTGCGGAAGACGTCGTTGCTAACCTGTGGCACGTTCTCCAGGCGGTGACGCTTTTTTTTTTTCACTTCATCTGGTCCGACTAAATCCGATGCCTTTCCGATGGGCGCCAGCCGACTCCGACGCTTGCAGCACTGCATGTGGTGCTAATAATGTTTGCGGCGCATATCCGATTCTTACAGCGACGCTTGTACAAAATAGACCAGCTAAAAGTGCTACAAAATGCACTGCAGGGACTCCGTGTGCAACCACATTGTCGAGCTTTATGGACCATCATCGTAAAAATTACCAGTGTTCGCACACCGGGTTGAAGAACCTGTTGTTCGTTTGGATGAACATGGGCGGTATCTCGCCCAAACCAACTTACATATTTTGTCGGCCATCCCAACAACGGCGCAGCTGCTCCCAGCCTCGGGACCCACAGCCACCAATATTTGGCGCATTCTTTGATCCTAAATGTCTGGGCTCAGCAACGTCGTTTTGAGCTGGACCGATTCCATGGCAATGATGCAGGCTGATGGGCTGCGAAAAATAAATGAAATTTTGATAATTTCGAAATAACGGGAAAATGCTACGACACGTACACGTGGCGACTGGCGCGGGGAGTGCGAGCACTACCTTCGTCCCCAACCTATTTGAAGAGGAACATGGGATCGCAGATGCACTGTCATCGTGCCTGAGGCGCGTACGGGTCCCAGCAGAGGCCGTGTCCGTCCGAAGGGTTGCTCGCGTTGACGCCATCCTGTCGATGTTCTTTTGCTTTTAAAAAGCAAAAGTAAAAAGAAAGCCCAAAAAACGCTTGCACAATCGGATATTTTCAGAACCATATCAGACAAAGCCAGGTAGATTGACTAGTCCACGTCTATAAAATTAATATAGACAACTTTTAACGGAGCTATTCCCCCCCCCCCGCCCTGACTTGAAAGAATGTAATAGTTATAAATTATCGGGTTTGCGATCGCTCCTGATGAATTCGTCGACCTGAGGTATCTCTTGTGGAGAGTATTTCCCCTGTGTTGTGGCTGTCCCTAGACCGTGTATCTATGTTCTGTTTGTAATTTGGCAAACTTTTTTTATATACCCCTATAGCTCAGTTGAAAGACGGTCGTATATTTATCGTTAACACAACCTATGCCTACTCGGCTTTGACAAAAATTGTGCCACCTCGGCCGGCCACACTCGGTGGACTTAAACGTGCCACTCAACGTATATCAGGGATATTACACCCTTGATGACTCGGCCTTAGGCCAACAACAATGCTTTCAGCATTCAACGAATCGTTAGTATAATGAGTATCACTCGACGGAGTACGTGCCGTTCCACTTCTTTTTTCTGAGTCACGGTCAGCAGTGATGATTTTAACATTGGAGTTTATTAACATAAACATTCCAATGTGTTTTCTACAACCCATTCTTTTTAATCTTACTTTTCGCTCAGTTTTTTTTATCTCTGATTTAATTCTAGCCATAGGGCTTATCTTTGCTTATCGATGATACCCGGGGTTCCAGCGGTATCGGAAAGTCTGCTGCATTTGCTGTTTTTGGTTGGCGCGGGGCTAAACCCGTGAACTTTGAGTCGACATGTCGGTGCTTAACCACTGCGCCAACGTGTGACCCCTGCCCCTATAGGTCAGTGGTAGAGCTCTCGCTTCGTAAGCGAAAGGTCGGTGATTCAATTCCACCTGGAGGCTGCTTCTTGACTTTCAAGCATCAATGCTGCAAAACTGGTCAGCTTTTGATTGGAGGGTTATCTTTGCATATGCCAAAATGAGTCGTAATGGAGCTATATGGCTAAAGCTGAGGTAAAAAACCTAAACGGTAAGGAAGACCTTTATAGGACGGATGAAATTAATGGTACGAAACCAACGGTATTCGCCCAATCCTGTGTTAGTTCCATTCTCACGAATAATGACTGCACCGAGCTGAGTAATTTGCATAGCAAAACAGTGGCCAAGCATATTCTTCTTGTATGCCAACAATGGAAACATCTGGTCCAAGGACGACGTTAGGCAGAGGAAGTACCCGTCGCGCTATGGCCAGATAGCCCACCCCATCTCCGTCGAAAAGATTTCAGCGAAGCTGAGGCAGATGAATGCCCCACCCAGACTTGGGGAGGCAATAGCAGTAGTATCGAACGATCTGTTTAACATGCTTGAAGCCGCTGGACACATCAATGCCGGAGAAATTGGCCTGGTAAATATACTCCCGCCCGCCAGATGTCTGGGAGCTGTTAACTGGCTTCAACGAGGATACGCAACTCATATGCCATTTGGATAGCATGCGCAACGCAAGAGTTATCCTCATTGGATGCCATGGCCAGAAGGGAGTGACAATTCTAGGCGACAATTGCTTGGTACGTCGTCTTGCGATCTGGATGTCATGTCAGGAACCGATCCACGATATCGAGAGAGGCTTGTTGCCATGATCAATGAGCTGCTGGCGGGCTACCCACGACGTCTCTCAGCAGTGTCCGACCAGCGAACATGGTACTCATACGAGTCGGCGGATCCCCAGCGGTCATCGGTTGCCTCAAACTCGAAGACTGTGACGTTGGCTGGGGATCGACGCGCTCGCTTGGGACGCTGAGCTGGGACAAGTGGTGCAGCGATTCTCGTCCGAAAGTGATAGCGCTGAGTAGACGCATTCTCGTCCGCTGGCATTGCGGGCGTTACTTGAGACACCTGCAATCACACAGCTGGAAGGGAGGGCTGCACAGATGGAGTGCTAGCCGCAGCTTCGTCCGAACCAGCGGTCGCGCTGCTCTCACAAGCGGTCCCGTGTCGAAGATTCACAGCCGCGACGCCAAGATCAAGAGTCGGGCTCGGGCTGCCCATCACCCTTACGGGCCCTGGCGACGACCCTCTAGTCTTGACCGACACTGATTAAGTCATTTTTGGCACTTCTGTCGGCCTCGGGTACCGCACCGCGTGATCTTCCGTTTAAGAAATGAGTGGTTAACTACTGAACCACCAAAGTGGCATTGATACCAGGACTGGACTTCTTTTCATATATCAAACTGGAAAGTGATAGCTGCTAATTAATGGCGCACATGGATCCGTCATGTTTGATAATACGCCAAAGGCATCATACGCAGAAAAAGAGGACCTGTAAAACTTAATTCCGACCCGCCGCACCTTAATTTCGTGATAAATTGAAAATATGATTACAACATCTCACCGGAAGTGTGGGGTGATGCATGCCGTAAAGAAGCTAGATCAATTGAATCCACCAACTCGAGAGCTGGCTTCAAGTCAAAAATTATCCCGGGTAACTTTAAAGGAAGTGCACTGAGAACGATGCCGAGTTGGCACGCATAAAGGCACCCAAAGATCGTGAGCGCTTAAGCTGGCTCGTCACAGACCGAAGCAATTATCGTTGCGTCTATCCGTACAGCCGACGTAGAGAAGCTCGGAAGTGTGCGCTAGACGTACTGTAGACGAAACGCAGAGCTGGCTCAAGAGGTATGGGCGCCCGCTGGCAAAACAGGGCGTCATTGCGCACAGTCCACATCAGATGAAGGGTGTCACAACGCGAGACCTGTCATAAGTCGCGGATCACAACTTCATGCTCCTGCCAAGCCTGCGTAAGACCTGGCGGTCGCCGAAGGGCAATATCTAGCCACGATGGGATGGCAGCGAAAAAATCGACCAGTCGCGAAATTGGATTGACCACAAGTCAGCTGGAAGGGCACACTCAAAAAATAAGTGCCTCTCTGATTTAACTGCATGGCATCCACCCCGGACGCAAAGATGATGTTGGGATGCGCGTCACGAAGAAATGTGAAACGCGAGCGCACCGGCAAAAGCCGAAAGGCAAGGACAAACTGCAAGTCCGCATAGATTGGAGACCGAACAGGATGTCCAAGAACTTATCTGTCTCACCCCGTTGTAGCACCTTGAATCCAGGAAAACATGGAGAGGTGCTACGTCTGTTAAAGGGCATAAGACGCTCTTGGCAAGATTAAGCTTGGCTCCGGAGCCTTCACAGTAAAATTAAACTAGATCAAGCTGCGCCTGAACACCTGAGAGCGAGCTGGATAGCAACGTGGGATCATCCGCAAAGAAGACACTGGTGGCAGTGTGGTCGTTGGAAAGACATACACCAAGCTCCTCATGCTGCCGGAGCAGGTAACCAAGGGGTTCCATGACCATGACAAATAGCAGTGCTGATAGCGAGCGCGCCTTGTTTGAATCCTCGGGTGGGAAAGAAAGGAGATTGAAGTGGCCATTGAATAGGAGGTCTTATTCAGTAAGTAAAGTCGCCTCCGCAACCCGTGCGATCAAGCACTTGAAACATTTAGCTCCACTCGACCCGGTCAAACTCTTTATCAAAGCCGAGAAACATGGCGTAGGCGGCCTCATCGAGTTCGGTCACCAGATCTTGTATACCAGCGAGAAACCTCACGTGGTGATGAAGAGACCAACGCTTGACAAAACCTTCTGGTCATCATGAATAAGATGTGGAAGAAAAGCTGAAGACGGTACGTCAGCACCTTGGACAACGCATTGACATCTACACCAATCAGCGAGATTTGTCTGAAGCTGTTGGGGCCATTACGCGAACCCTTTTTGAGTAACATGCACAGAGCTGACTTGCGTTGAGAAGGGAGGAGCTCATCACGTGTCAGCTGGTGGTTGAACACAATGCATAGGCATTCACCAAATATATCGAGTGCAATTTGGTAAGAAACAGCAGTGAGGCCATCCATGCCTAGGCAAACTTAGCATGTGCTTTAGTGCTTCAGCGAAGTCAGCACCAGCAATGGGAGCATTAAGAATAGCTTGGTCAGCACCGGAGAGACGTTTATCAATCGTTGCCAGCAGCACCTCTCGGCTGGAGTGGCCGGTGGGTGGTAATGATCCGGCAAGACTAGCCGCATCACCCATGATTGAGCCCTAGTGTGCCCGAAACCTGGCTGAGATGTCCGCCGGGTTGCTCATAGATGGAGCTATCAGGAGTCCGAACTTCTTCGATGCGGATCAAGCAGACGAAAGAAAAAATGAGAAGAAGTTTCGGAATTCTGAATGTGAAAGTCGGAAGCCGAGTCTTTCTTATAGCAACTAGATCGGTGCGCACAGTCCCGGTATGTCTCAAGTGCAGCATGAAACACCGATTGGGAGATACCATCGCTCTAGGAGCAATTAAATAAGGCTGCTTGGTCGGGCGTCGCACGCGCATCCACCAGCGCACCTTCCTGTTGCCGCCGCATGATGCCGCTGAAGCCGAATGGGTTTCTTACATTGTTCCCATGCTTATTCCGGATTGGATGCAATGCGAGGATTTTTAAGCGCCTGCTGTACAGCACCGCGGATGACATCGAACACGTCGAGATACTGTATAAGATATTCAGGAAATCGCCAGTACCCATATCCTTGGGGCTGAGCTAAGGACTTCAATGTTACTGTGTGCCAAATGGTCACCAGCGCCCTTTGGATCAAAGTAGGTCGAATCCCCGTATAACGCGTTGCAAAAATCCGTCGATAATAGAGCGTAGTCCAGCCGGTTCAGTCGTGGCTGTGGACAAGTGTACAGGCGCCTTCTTGAGTGATGAATGTGCCAGGCGTCGACGACTCTTAACTGACCCAGCCAGTCCATACACGCGCTGCGGCCTGGACGAGTGACCAATCGTGGCTGTGCCGAGTTAAGGCTAGGATTAAGTGTTCAAGTCACCGAGGATAATGTGCGTCGTATGATCTTCAAAGCTATTGACAGGGAGACGATTAAAAAATACAGCTTTGTCGTGAGCTTCCGCCGGTGAGTATACGTTGTTGACGTACACTGGGGTACTATTGACCACTACTCGGACGACGAGATAGCGATCCGGGGCAGTCAATTCACGAAGTTCTGCTGCCGTGTCAAAACCTGGAAAATCGGGTCAGAAAAGAGTAAGGACGCCTTCAGACCGGTGCATCGTCCGCGATGTGCTGACTGCGCCTGGATCGCTAACGAGTATTTTATGCGTGAATCAAGTGTGAAGGTTAAACTGGAAGATGGACAGGTGGTGATTATCAGGGAGCTTGGTCTCCTGGATGCAGGAAAAGCTTAATTGGGAGAGCAGGTGTTCGCTCTTCTTGATACCGTTCGTATTGACGGTAAGCAAAGTGAAATTCTGCCACACGACCGCAGTCAAATCCATTCGTGCAACCACCTTAGCGGCGTGTTGAAAGCGGCCTGCCACAAGGACCGGCCGGTCCTCCGATTTTTAAAGCTGAAGCACCTCCTCGTTCTCAGGGAAGAAGCGTCCGCAGCCGCAGTCACGAAGATTTTCGAGGCCATCGAGCATTTCTCCTTGCCATTGACTTGCTTCTAGATCGTGATGCATTGTATGCCGATGGGTGAGCGAAGAAGGACCAGAAGCATGTTGGGGTGGAGAAGACGGAGGTTGTGTGCCGGTATCCAGGGAACCGATCAACCTGTTAATCGTTGGAGCCAGTAGTCCTTCTTAAACATCGGAGGCGCTGTGCACATCAACATCCGCGCAAAAAGCGATGGTGCTCTGGTTGTGCGTACGATAGTAGCTAGAGCGGGGTTCGCATACCGTCTCTTTAGTGCACTGAAGCACACCATCGCGTGTCTTGGGCACCGTTGCTGCCGAAGAAATTTACTCATCTACGAGCAAACGTGGTGGAGTCGGTAGAAGCAGCCACGATTTATTATGTGGAGCTGTGCCATTAGTGACGTTGGGGCTGATCTCACGCATCTCTCGCAGAAGTGCAGTTTTGAACGACAAAGGAGCCCTGACGGAGCTCGTGTAAGTCAGCGAATCAGGATTATTAGACGTATGAAGCGACTTCTGTATGCCGCTCACCATGGCGTCCGCTGCAGCAAAACAGCCGGGAAAGTAAGGAGCTGAAGATTAGCCGTCTTCTCTGCCGCTATTATCTCGCTGATGATCTCCTTGATTGGAGTAGGCACCTTGGATTTCACCACCTCGGTGTGGTTTTTGGTAAGAAAGTGGCTAACTTCCTTTATTGCAGTCAGGTCGCGAGGAGAGTGAACCTTTTGCGGTACGGTCTGGTGCCGTGGGATTTCCACTTCATCGACCTTCGCTGGGCAGCAATCAAACTCGACTCCCACACTGCCTAGAATGTCAAAATTGTTGCTTGTTGTGAGACCAGCGAAAGGCTTTAGACGAGACTTCATCAACATGTTGGCAAAATCATCATCCGCGCGAGAACGTTTGCCCTTGCGCTTGCCTTCGGTCACACGAGCCAATGCAGATTCAGTAGCCGGGACGGTTTGTGGTGGGGGCATAAGGAGCTGAGAGTTATTCAAACTGCTTGGAGGCGACACTACCTGTAATTTCGCAGTGTCTAGAAATAATTCACTGGGCGTTGTATTCCCAGGAGGCTGCAGCAGGGACTACCCAGATATCGTGGATGCACCAGCACGAATAGATCTCTGTTACGAAGTCTCTAACCAGCCAGTGCGTACCACAACAGCAAATGAAGGGTGAGGTGCACTGGCACTCGGCATGGTAGAAGGAGTCGAAGACCGTGGGGCAGCAGTTGCCTTGAGGTCGAGTGCATGGATAGAACGGTGCCCGTACGCCAGTGTATGAGCCGGGAATGGCGAATTTTTTTGCGAGAACCGGGTAGACCCTGCCATCGAACACAAGTTGATGGCAGGCGGTTCCACTCACAACAAGTTTGGGTAGGCAATGGCTTGACCGGAAGTTCATATGCCAGGTGGCGGTAATAAAGACCGCATCCAAATTCACATCACGAAAAGTGCCATAAAGCGGCTGTGCTCCAAGTTCAAAGAAGGTTGCAGTATGAGGTCTGCGTCAAAGTCACTATCGACGCTCGACACATCGAGGAAGAAGCGTTCGGCGAGAATGTCAAAGTCGCCGAAATGATATTTGCCGCCAAGGATCTTAACTGCTTGGTCGGCTAGACTTTGGCATGCGTCTCGAGTCTTCACCTTGACCCGGAGGTTTCCGCCAGGCGTCTTAGTTAGCTGAACGAGTTTATGTAGTTCAATTTGCTGGCTAACGATGGGGTTGCCATGGTCCTTCAGCAACGATGCAAGGATTTTGCTCGGCGGGAACGCTGAAATGCCTGGCCAGTCTCAATGACCATGACAAAGCGCCCCCGAGGCAAAACATTCGAGCGAGCGCGGCCAATGGAGGCGGCAAGCTGACTCCAGTCGCCACCGGATGCATAAAGGGCCTCGATGGCTTAAATGTTCACAGCCTTGGGCCGAGGCATCTCGACACGTGGCGAGGCGGATGCTCCAACGGTGTCACGACGGATCACCGTTGAGCGCTGGAGCAAGGCACGAAGCGTCGACGTACGCGAGGATTCGTGTGCAGTCGACCGTGTGTCATCAGCAGCAGAGAAACGCGCAGCCCTAGCATGGGTGAGTGGAGTGTCTTGGCGTAGAAAGTGTCAGACAGCCCATCCTCGCCAGGATCCAGTAGAGTATGTGGCTGGTGCACAAACGGTGCACGCTGCTGCACGACCATACCATCGCCAAATTCCGAAGACAACTCAGCGGATCCGGATTCACAGGAACTAGTAGACAGTAGATTCGAGGATCCGGATCCGCTGAGTTGTCTTCGGAATTTGGCGATGGTATGGTCGTGCAGCAGCGTGCACCGTTTGTGCACCAGCCACATACTCTACTAAATCCTGGCGAGGATGGGCTGTCTGACACTTTCTACGCCAAGACACTCCACCCGTCCTTCAAAGTGACAGCTTGGCCGAGTGGTAAAGACGTTTGCCTGCTTGGCTAATGGGGCCACCCACGTGGGCTCGAATCTCACGGCTGTCGTTTTCCGTTGTGTCATGCCGCATTATAAAGTCCTTAACGTTCGCTCGGCAGGTCTGTTAGGAATGAAAGGAGCGTGCCTTCGCGTGGGTATACAGCTGGAATGCTGCCTGGGGTACGATTATCCTAAAAAAGTAGTTCTGGATGAGTCGTCTAAGAATCATATATATAGGCGGAAAATGGATTTAGGGAAGGAACCACATCGGTGGTCATTCGTAAGAATTAGAACGATACAGAGAAGATTAGCATGGCCCCTGCGCAAGGATAATACGCACTATCGAGAGGTATCGCACTTTTCATTCCATGCCTGTTATTCGAATACTTGTCTCGTGGCACGGTCGCACAGAGAGGAAACTCGCTCAGGAGACGACGGCGTTGATGCTTTATCTTGCACAGTTCTCCTCTGGAAAAGTAATAGAAGTACTGGGAAAACTTTTGACTTGAGGGGAGAGGGTATCCTACCCCCGACCGCTGGGTCCGGAATCCAGCGCTCTACTACTGAGCTATTTTCCCGCCCTGACTTGAAAGAAAGTAATAGTTATAAATTATCGGGTTTGCGATCGCTCCTGATGAATTCGTCGACCTGAGGTAGCTCTTGTGGAGAGTATTTCCCCTGTGTTGTGGCTGTCCCTAGACCGTATATCTATGTTCTGTTTGTAATTTAGCAAACTTTTTTTATATGCCCCTATAGCTCAGTTGAAAGACGGTCGTATATTTATCGTTCACACAACCTATGCCTACTCGGCTTTAGCAAAAATACTCTACAACTCATCCGTTTCAATCGGATTTTCTTTCAGTCTTTAATTCTGTTTTTATCTAGCCCTGGAGCTTATCTGTGCTTTACGATACCCGGGATCTCAGAGGTATCGGAAAGTCTACTGCATTTGCTGCTTTGATTGGCGTCGGGTTTGAATCCGTGACCTTTAAGTCGACATGTCGGTAATTGACCACTGCTTCAGGGTGGTAACCCTGTCCCTATAGGTCAGTGATAGAGCACTCGCTTCGTAAGCGAAAGGTCGGTGGTTCAATCGCGCCTGGAGGCTGTTCTTGACTTTCGAGCATCAATGCTTCATTACGGGTTAAGTTTTGACTGGCGGGTCCTAGAATTACTCTTTTCGCATTATGCTTGCCATCATCAATTCGAAATAAAGATTGTACGATCATTACGCTATGCTCTTGTTGCATTGGAGAATACGACGCTGTCCTTTCGTTGGGGCTTGGCTACATACATTATGTCGATGTCATCTTGACAACACACACAAGATGATGTAGGTACATAGTACCGTACAGAACACGATGCGTATATTAGAATCTTCGAAGTACCAACACCCGCCGCGAATATTCATCTAGCAGGTTGCGTCATTTATTGCGCTATTCGTTCATCCTTATTATCCTTCGCTGCTTTCGTACAAGGGTACCGGCTGATTTAAGTTTAACTCAACCCCGCCAATCGTTATAAGACACGATTGTGCGGTGCGCAAGGAGGCGCCATATAAAGTTTGTTATTAATAGAAAAGGGTCAGTAGTAGATAGAAGATCGTTTCGTAGGAAGCTAAATATATTGATACAGTTTAACTTTTCTCTATTCTAAAGCCTTAGTCTAGACCCTTACAGCATTGTTCTCTTAACTTCATAGATACCTTCCTCTGTATCCTTGTGTACGTGAAGTTTCGAGGCGCCCCACCTACACTGTAATCAGTGTAAAGTCAACTATTACTGATCCGTACAAGTGAAATGTGCCCGTTACACAATACGTCTATAATTTCCGGCGCCGAAATTGCACCACAATACAAACGGATTGTTCTCTCATAAAAAGGGATTATAATGGCGACGATTTCGTGTACGCGCCCAGCAAGATCTTCCCTTTGCAATGCTTCCGTGATGTTATCGACACCTTCTGCTGTAGCACAGTAAGGCAACCATAAAATTGAAGCATTAATAAAATTGCTTTGGAAGGGACAGCAGCATTTTGAAGTTAAAATCATCTCCTGACTGTAGTATCCATAAGCCTGCGTACGGAAAAATATGCACTAAGGGGCACAAGGTCGTGGTTGTGCGCACCATTTTAAATCTCCAGCTGCCAAGCTCTTTGCTTCTTACGCTATAAAATGAGTTGGAAAGGACAATTAAATCACTCATAACTTCGTTTCCTTGAATTTTCGGGGCGGTCATTATACAGCAGGTACACGATTGAAGGTAGATATCGGGTTGCTATGTCGTTCGTGAAGATTCGATGTTGATACAACAGTAATTGCGTCAATCGCTCATCGTCAATTGTTCATGATTGGCTAAAATGACCAAAATGATTGGCTTAAGTGATGAAATGTGGTCGGCTCTAATTATGACATTCATTGGCTTAAATGGGTGGGGTGAGTTTGGAAATAGCAAAGGTGAGTTTAGGAATCCATTAAATTATCTTGTAGTAAATTTATTGCACTTAAAATGATTAATTTCGATGTGCAACTCAGCATTATCCCCTTGTGATAATCAAGATTTAGGCTGACAATATCATCACATTAGAAAAGGTGATTGCATCACCATCCGCCATCTACATACGCTTTTTAAACTTATAATTGTCACCTAATAGACGAGCAACAAAGCACGGCTTAAGCCTAAGAACGACAATTTTACTAATTTCACGGCTCGCTAAAGCTCCTGTGGATACAACGTCACTTTAATACGAACGCCTACCTTTGAATTGGCTTTGCGTTCTAGCGGTGTTGCATAAAAATTGCTTTTCGCTTGATCGATGAGGGCTAATTTATGATTTCATATATAATCCGCGATGCTTCAAGCGACGGCAATGCGCTGTGCTAGAAATCTATTGCTTTCTCGACACCGAGCTGGAACAGTGTAGCGGAGCTACCTCGCTCCTAAAGTCAGAGGAAGACTTTAGGACTCAGAGAGTCACTTAGTTCTATTGAACAAATGGGTTTAACAACTCAAGGAGTCGTACAAGCTATCAAAGCTTAAGGAATACTTGTTCAAGGGAATCAGGGGTTCGTAGAACCAGTGGTAACTAGTGCCCAAGAGGATATACCTTAGAAAGGCTTCTATCTCTTACAGATCAATGCGCAAGCCTTAGGAAGGCACTTAACGCTTAAAGATCAAAAGGGGGACTGATCTTTATTTAATTATTTAAATCTAAAAACCTTACCCTAGCTAATTAAAAAAAAAGATTTTGCCGCCAGATTTATATCTGGCGGCGACCACATTTATTACCCATAATAAATGGGATTCAAGTAACTAACTATTTTAAAATTAGATAAAAGGGCATTTTACCCATAAAGTAAATGTGCCACAACAACGGTTCTCCAACCAATGTGTGCCACATTACACCCTCCCCCATCAGACTGTTGACACCGAGTGACAACATTCGCTTCATTTTCTCTTTGAGGTTGGAACCTAAACAGCTAACCGTTTGGTTGTGTTTTCCATTCCTTTGTCTAATGACAATCAAGCGTGAGTCACAGACTCTGAGCACCTTCCTCGGCGATGAGGGAATGGTGGACTTTGAAAGTCACTCTCAATCAGAGGAGGAGGAAAAAGAGCGGCGATCGCTCACGGCTTCTCCTCTGGACGAACGTCGGCGAGCCCCGAATCCGTTCCCAGAACGTGGTGCCGCTGATGTCTTAACTGCATTGAGGAAAACACAGGACCCTGAGTCCAACATCATTACAAATCCGCTCGATGAAGAGCAAGAGCAGATAATCCTCATAGAGGAAAGAGCTCGTCGTCGAGCTGCCAAAATAGCGAAAGCTAAGGCTCATAGTTAATATAGATTCACTCCGCTTAGTGCGGACGAGCGTCTCAAATAGATAGCGGGTCATAGCTTGGCCATCTGGATCTCTGGTGACCTGGCGAGGACGCCGGAGGAGATCGCTGCTCGCGACGCTCTTCATGAGCAATTCCTTACGCCGAAGGTAATGACGCGAAGCAAGTATCTGACGCGTTTACGTGATCAAGCCCGTGGGGCTTCGGTGACCTCCATGAGGGAAATTCCGATCGTTTTGTTTCCAAACGATACAAGAGCTGAAAACGAAGTCTTACTTGAGAAATGGGTTCACCGGACGCGCAAACTCCGTAATATCTGGAATATCATAGAGTCTGCGGATAAAGGTGATGTTCGTTTGGAACGGAAGCCTTGCTTTAATTTCGCCAAGCTTAAGGCCAAAGGCCAGTTACGTTCGGCATTTATACCACAAAACGAAGAAAGGCCTAGCCAATATTTCAGTGCTTCGGTTGACCGTACAACCAAGGATCGAAGCCGCACTGAGGCTTTAGATCCACCTAATGCCAGGTTTAGTGGTGGGAAGCGTCGTTTGACGCGAGTTGACCCTGACACTCACGACGATGTCGCTTTAAATGTTTCTCCACATTAAACTGAAGGTTCCCCCGCGCATCAAGCAGCGCGGGAGGGGGCCGAAATTTCGGCGAAAGCATTTGATGCTCTACGGCACGAGGTGCAACTTCTTCATGAGAACCTTGCTCGGATTGAGAGCTCTTTTGAGGCGGTTCGGGACCGTCTTTCGACGCTGGAGCGTCAGCAGCCTCGTTTAGAGGGCCAGCTGGACATCCTGGTGAGGATGCCGCAATCTGCGGCACGACCGCCTGTCTCGGCGCAAGCGCCTTCAAGTCCACGTGGAAAGGGTCCCGATATGGCTTAAGCAAGCCAACGTAAAACACTGGGTGTGTACGCAGCTTGCTGGGAAGGTTTAGCGGATAAGCTAGGCCCTTCTTGGCCACGACCGTAAATGGTCCAAAAAAGCGCGGGAGCAATTTGGTCTTGAAGACCGCGGAAACCAAGTTGGTAGGTAGGTTTTTAGCGTTTAGTAAAATTCGGTCTTCGACTATATAAGAATAAATACAGCTTCTGCCTTTAGCATCCGCTTGTTCTTTTTGTTTGTCTTGGCTATCAGCCATCGTATCCCTTACATGGCTTAAGACACTAAATCGCGTCGCGAGAAACTCGCTTACTTGTTTCCGAACGGTAATAGAGCTGATATCAGCAAGCCTATCGGCCAATTCCCCCCCCCACCAAGCCCTGAGCCACGCAGTGGTATCGTTAACGGAACGCGTGGGTGGGTGAGACCGTTGACATAGAACGGAGTGTAGCCTGATTAGGCATGTTCAGCATTATTTATCGCAAACTCCACCACTAGAAGCATTGAGCTCCAGCGCTTTGGTGTCTGAGCACACACACTGCGTAAAACGTCTTCAATGACGCGATTGACACGTTCCGTTTGACCATCGGTCTGCGGATGGTCCGCAGTGGACATATCCAATCTGGTGCCAAGCACTCGGAAAATTGGTTTCCAGAATTTACCCGGGAAACGGGGATCCCGATCAGAGACAATTGGCACTGGTAAACCATGTTGTCGAAACACGCGATCGATAAACAGCTTAGCTGTACCCTCTCCATCAATGGAATCCGGCACGGCCGCTAAGTGAACCATTTTGCCCAAACGGTCAACAAAGACCACTATACCGGAGTTACCGGCTGAATCTTTCGGCAACCGAAAAACAAAATCCATACTAATGGACTCCCAGCACCTTATGGGGACGGGAAGACTCGCCAGTGGCGCAGCAGCATGTACCGAGGGTTAACCCGTTGGAAAGTTTCGCATATGCGAACGTATGTAATGACCCATTTGTAAGGTTTGGGCCACCAATAAACTAACTTACAGAGTCGTAGGTCTTATCTCTACCGAGATGACCACCAAGGACAGTATCGTGTGCTTCATAGAGGATTCAGTACTTCAAATAACGTTAACGAAATGCGTGGGTGGGTGAGACCGTTGACATAAAACGGAGTGTAGCCTTTAGAGGCATGGACATCATTATTTAACCCAAATATCACCAATGGGAGCACCTCTTTGGTGTCTGAGCACATACACTGAGAAAAACGTCTTCAATGACGCTATTGACACGTTCAGTTTGACCATCGGTCTGCGGATGGTCCGCGGAGGACATGTCCAATCTGGTGCCATGCACTCGGAATATCGATTTCTAGAATTTACCCGTGAACCGGGGGTCCCGATCAGTGGGAATTGCCACTGGCAAACCGTGTTGTCGAAACACGCGATCGATGAACAGCGTTGCTGTACCTTCACCATCAATTGTATCCGGCACAGCCGCCAAGTGAGCCATTTCGCTCAATCGGTCAACAAAGACCACTATGCCGGTGTTACCGGCCAAATCTTTCGGTCGGTTGAAAATAAAATCCATACTAATGGGCTCTTAACACCCTGTGGGTATGGGCAGACTTGCCTGTGGTGCAGCAGCATGTGCCGGGGGTTTTACTCGTTGGCAAGTTTCGCATGTGCGAACGTATGTAATGACCCATTTGTAAAGTTGGGCCACCAATAAACTAACTTACAGAGTCGTAGGTCTTATCTCTTCTGAGATGACCACCAAGGACAGTATCGTGTGCTTCATAGAGGATTCAGTACTTCAAATAACGTTAACGAAATGCGTGGGTGGGTGAACCGTTGACATAAAACGGAGTGTAGCCTTCAGAGGCATGGACATCATTATTTAACCCAAATAACCAATGGGAGAACCTCTTTGGTGTCTTAGCACATACACTGAGAAAAACGTCTTCAGTGACGCTATTGACACGTTCAGTTTGACCATCGGTCTGCGGATGGTCCGCGGAGGACATGTCCAATCTGGTGTTATGCACTCGGAATATCGATTTCTAGAATTTACCCGTGAAACGGAGGTCCCTATCAGTGGCAATTGCCACTGGCAAACGTGTTGTCGAAACACGCGATCGATGAACAGCGTTGCTGTACCTTCACCATCAATTGTATCCAGCACAGCCGCCAAGTGAGCCATTTCGCTCAATCGGTCAACAAAGACCACTATGCCGGTGTTACCGGCCAAATCTTTCGGTCGGTCGAAAATAAAATCCATACAAATGGACTCTTAACACCCTGTGGGTATGGGCAGACTTGCCAGTGGTGCAGCAGCATGTGCCGGGGGTTTAACTTGTTGGCAAGTTTCGCATTTGCGAACGTATGTAATGACCCATTTGTAGAGTTGGGCCACCAATAAACTAACTTACAGAGTTGAAGGTCTTATCTCTACTGAGATGACCACCAAGGACAGTATCGTGTGCTTCATAGAGGATTCAGTACTTTAATTAACGCTAACGAAACGCGTGGGTGGCTAAGACCGTTAACATAAAACGGAGTGTAACCTGTAGAGGCATCGACAGCGTTATCTAACGCCAATTCCACCACTAGGAGCGTCGCTTTGGTGTCTTAGCACACACACTGCGTAAAACGTCTTCAATGACGCGATTGGCATATTCAGTTTGACCATCGGTCTGCGGATGGTCCGCGGAGGACATGTCCAATCTAGTGCCAAGCGCTCGGAATATCGATTTCCAGAATTTACCCGTGAAACGGGGTTCCTGATCAGTGGCAATTGCCACTGGCAAACCGTGTTGTGGAAACGCGCGATCGATGATCAGCGTTGCTGAACCTTCACCATCAATTGTATCCGGCACAGCCGCCAAGTGAGCCATTTCGCTCAATCGGTCAACGAAGACCACTATGCCGGTGTTACCGGCCGAATCTTTCGGTAGGCTGAAAACAAAATCCATGAAAACAAAATCTATACTAATGGGCTGCTAACACCCTGTGTGTATGGGCAGACTTGCCTGTGGTGCAGCAGCATGTGCCGGGGGAGGGTTCACCCGTTGGAAAGTTTCGCATGTGCGAACGTATGTAATGACCCATTTGTAAAGTTTGGGCCACCAATAAACTAACTTACAGAGTCGTAGGTCTTATCTCTACCGAGATGACCACCAAGGACAGTATCGTGTGCTTCATAGAGGATTCAGTACTTCAAATAACGTTAACGAAACGCGTGGGTGGGTGAGACCGTTGACATAAAACGGAGTGT
>NC_090610.1:6808690-6816394 GCF_004359215.1 Bremia lactucae | reverse complement strand
CATTGCTCCACGGCTAAAAGCCAGTGGACAATCGTGTGCGCCGCAGTTCCATCGAACTTGGGCGGGTCCATCCGAATGGGCCTCGGCTGATGCGGCCGGGCAGAGAGCATCTCAACAGTTCTGTTGAGAGCCTCGCTCCGAGCCTGCTCATGCCTCAGCTCATCCTGAGTCTGAGTGACGGACTCCGCCGCCGCATGGCCCTGTGCCTCGGACGCGGCCCTCCGTTGTCCGAGCACGAATGCCTCAAACTGCTCCAGCTGAGCAACATGTTGCTCAGGAGGACTACTCAGGAGCCTGGTTAGGGCTTGTTCACCAAGTCCTTAGGCTATAAGCCCTGCCACCTCCCGATGATGTTCGAGGAGGTGGGGAAAATGAGCCCAATCAATATTAAGGCTCATCCTCACGTACACACGCAGAGATGCGGGTCGTGGGAAGGATTTCAAGTGCAACCAAGTGTAGGCGGGCACGTCGTAATGCGGCTACGATCTACTTAAACACACACCCTAGCACAGCGAGAAAGCGGTTTAACCAGCTTCTCTTGCGTGCAGTGAGGTAGTTGTGGTGGGCGCGTTAGCGACCTCTCCCAACGCACTAAGTACTCTGGTCAATTGTCGTCACGGGAGCGGTAATCCGGCTGCTCGTGCGCACTTACCAAGTAGGAAGTAGTTTTCAGACTGATTTTTATTTAATCGTATTTGATATGAATACCTATCTTCCCAATCAAAATATCATCTCTATAGAAAACACATACTATGTATTGCGAGCATATCTTTCTAGATATATCGCGGAACGGATGACGTAGCCGTCATACCCCCTAATGTGAATGCCCCCATGTGCATCACATACACGAGGGTTAGTCACAATACAAACCACACTAAGTAAGATCCGGCACAGCCGCCACGTGAGTCATTTTGCTCAATCGGTCAACAAAGACCCGGTGTTACCAGTCAAATCTTTCGGTAGGCCGAAAACAAAATCCATACTAATGGACTCTTAAAACCCTATGGGTACGGGCAGACTTGCCAGTGGTGCAGCAGCATATGCCGGGGGTTTAACCCGTTGGCAAGTTTCTCATGTGCGATCGTATGTAATGACCCATTTGTAAAGTTTGGGCCACCAATAAATCTAACTTACGGAGCCGTAGGTCTTTTCTCTACCGAGATGACCACCAAGGACAGTATCGTGTGCTTCATAGAGGATTCAGTACTTCAAATAATGTTAACGGAACGCGCGGGTGGCTGAGACCGCTGACATAAAACGGAGTGTAGCATTTAGAGGCATGGACAGCGTTATCTAACGCAAATTTCACAAATGGGAGCACCGCTTTGGTGTCTGAGCACACACACTGCGTAAAACGTCTTCAATGACGCGATTGATACGTTCAGTTTGACCATCGGTGTGCGGATGGTCCGCGGAGGACATGTCCAATCTGGTGCCAAGCACTCGGAATATCGATTTCTAGAATTAACCCGTGAAACGGAGGTCCCGATCAGTGGCAATTGCCACTGGCAAACCGTGTTGTCGAAACACGCGATCGATGAACAGCGTTGCTGTACCTTCACCATCAATGATATCCGGCACAGCCGCCAAGTGAGCCATTTCGCTCAATCGGTCAACAAAGACCACTATGGCGGTGTTACCGGCCAAATCTTTCGGTAGGCCGAAAACAAAATCCATATTAATGGACTCTTAACACCTTGTCGGTACGGGCAGACTTGCCAGTGGTGCAGCAGCATGTGCCGTGGGTTTTACCGTTGGCGAGTTTCGCATGTACGAACGTATGTGCTGACTCATTTGTAAAGTTTGGGCCACCAGTAAATCTGGCTTATAGAGTCGTAGGTCTTTTCTCTACCGAGATGACCACCAAGGACAGTATCATGTGCCTCATAATGGATTCAGTACTTTAAATAACGTTAACGGAACGCGTGGGTGGGTCAGACCGTGGACATAAAACGGAGTGTAGCCTTTAGAGGCATGGACAGCGTTATCTAACGCAAATTTCACCAATGGGAGCGCCGCTTTGGTCTCTGAGCACACACAAACTGCGTAAAACTTCTTCAATGACGCGATTGACATGTTCAGTTTGACCATCGGTTTGCGAATGGTCCGCGGAGGACATGTCCAATCTGGTGCCAAGAACTCGACAAATCGATTTCCAGAATTTACCTGTGAAAAAGGGGTCCGGATCAGTGGCAATTCCCACTGGCAAACCGTCTTGTCGAAACACGCGATCGATGAACAGCGTTGCTGTACCTTCACCATCAATGATATCCGGCACAGCCGCCAAGTGAGCCATTTCGCTCAATCGGTCAACAAAGACCACTATGCCGGTGTTACCGGCCAAATCTTTCGGTAGACTGAAAGCAAAATCCACACTCATAGACTCTTAACACCCTATGGGTACGGGCAGAATTGCCAGTGGCGCAGCAGCATGTGCCGAGTGTAACGGGACACTACGACTTGTACTGCTTCAGTACAAGTCCACTTCGCACTGCTTCAGTTGCGAGTGGTGCCTTATGTTATTTCACGTACACTAGTACGTGCAGAGGAAGACTTCTCTTTAAGACAACTAGCTTAAAGAGGGTTAAATGAAAACTGTATTAATATAATTAAGTATCTCTTCTTTCTATCTGTTGATGCTAATTTGATTATAAACTAATACTAAACATGCAATTGAAATCTTATCTTATCCTATCTGTCTCTTTGTTTTGTTTGCATCTACAGCTGATTAGTCTGCGGAATAAATAGATATAATGGTCTATACCTATTTATGGATAAGAATTCTGAACATTACTATATAAAGTAATATCCTCCAAATATTATCTACCTTTTAGATAATATATTAATTAACAACCTTTAAGTGTTAATTTCATGTAGCGATACACCACATTACAGAAATAGTATGAGAGAGCAAGTCTCTTCATTCGACACCAACATTTCGTGTCAAAAAAGCAAATGGTAAATAGCGCATTGTACATGCTTATAACAAGCTTAATGCTGTCACTACCAGCACAAACCCCCATCTAGAAAGGATTTTCTTTAGAACAATATGGTGGGATGTACAATGTACAGTGCATTGGACTTAGTCGATGGTTACTACCAATTCCTCATGCGAGCTAGCGGTATCCCGCTTACAGCGGTTAGCACCCCAAGCGGCATGTTATGGGAGAGGCTGGTTATGCCACAAGGGTTTTCCAACGCCCCGGCAACATTTAATCGTCTAGTGACGCAAACTGTTTCGCCTCGTCGAGGTTATGCACAGACTTATTTCGATGTCATTTTTGTTCATAGTCGTGCGGAGCAGGGTCGGTCGGATATAGCAAACCATTTAGACCATTTGCGAGCAGTGCTCGAGTGCATTCGCAAAAACAAATTGTATGCCAATGCGTCTAAATGCAATTTTGGCGCAGAAGAAATCCCTTTTTAAGGGTGTTTCATTGGAAAGCGAGACTTTAGAGCGGATCCCGCCAAGGTAAAAGCCATAGTAGATTGGCCGGTTCCTAAACCCAAAAGGATTTGCGTAAGTGGTTGGGTCTCGCCAATTATTTACACACTATAGCGAAAATTACGCTGACATGGCTAGGCCATTATTTAATCTCCTTAAGAAGGATACAGAATGGTGCTGGACTAGCACCGATAATAATGCTTTTCGAGCAGTTAAGGATATTCATATCCTTACCCCGATTCTGGCACTGCCAAACCCAAATTGGCCTTTCAGTGTCGTCTGTGACGCATCAGATTTTGCCATTGACAGTGCTTTGTTACAAACAGATGTTGATGGGCACGAATGTGATTTTGCGTTCGAGTCTAGACAGCCTAAAGCTGCGGAAAAGAACTAACTAGTACATGACAAAGAGTTACTTGCTATGAAGTATGCTCTCGTCAAATTCAGAGTTCATCTGCTCGGCTCTAAGCCGTTTGTGATATATATAGATCACGCGTCATTACGCACGGCGATTAAGTCGTCCCATCTCTCACAGAGAATGGCCCGATGGCTATCCTCTTTCGCGGAATACAACTTCGACGTGAAGTATAAACCCGGCAAGTAGAATGCTTTGGCCGATGCGTTATCACGCAGGCCGGATTATGAGCTTTCTCATTTAACGACTATTTCGTCGCCTATTCCTGGATTAATACGTTCGGCTTACGCCAAGGATGAAAAGTGTGTAGCTCTGCTACGAGCTTAAAAACTCGGATTCACGTATTAATTACCGACACGTTTGCGTGCGAGGTTAAATCGATTTTCTATCGATTACAACCTCTTGCTTTATTGCACAGACATCGCGGACCCTCCGCGTGTCGTTGTAACTCATGATAAGGATTTGGGTACCAATCCTCTATGAGGCACACAATACTGTCATTGGTGGTCATCTCGGTAGAGAAAAGACCTACGGCTTTATAAGCCAGAGTTATTGGTGGCCCAAACTTTAAAAATGGGTCAGCACATATGCTCGCACATGCGAAACGTGCCAACAGGTTACACCCTCGGCGCATGCTGCTGCGTTACTGGCGAGTCTTCTCGTCCCCATAGGTTGCTAGGAGTCCATTAGTATGGATTTTGTTTTCGGTCTACCGAAAGATTCAGCTGGTAACTCCGGTATAGTGGTCTTTGTTGACCGATTGAGCAAAATGGCTCACCTAGCGGCCGTGCCGGATTCTATTGATGGAGAGGGTACAGCTTAGCTGTTTATTGATCGCATGTTTCGACAACATGGTTTGGCAGTGACAATTGTCTCTGATCGGGACCCCCGTTTCACGGGTAAATTCTGGAAATCAATTATCCGAGTGCTTGGCACCAGATTGGATATGTCCACTGCGGACCATCCGCTAACCGATGGTCAAACTGGACGTTTCAATTGCGTCATTGAAGATGGCTTACGAAGCGTGTGTGCTCACACACCAGAGCGCTGGAGCTTAATGCTCCCAGTGGTGGAGTTTCCGTAAATTAACACTGTTTAGGCGGCTCGGCCTTTCTTTTGGGGACTCATCGCGATGTTTCCACAGAACCTCAAAGAACGGACTGTCTCTCAAGGCATCCCAGCCTTGAGCAGTGAACCGTTTCTTTTTGTCCGTTTTCTAGAATAGAACGCTCTCGTCCATTGTGGACGATGAGCAACAGTCCACCAAGTTCTCTTTTGGAACTGGTGTGACTATCTCGTGGATCTTTCCTTCCTTCAATTCGGCATGGAACAGATCCACGACATCTCCGGGCTGGGCATCTTTGCGCCAGCAGGGACCCTGGCATAGCAGCGAGCCAACGTATGGCCGCGCCTGCCGCATTTAAAGCAAACTACAACAGCATTGCTCAACTCCATGGGAGCGTCATCTGTCCTCTCGGTCGACGGTTTATACGAAGCTGTCGCCGATGCACTGTTGTAGGATTGCTCCTCAACTAAGCAATTTTAATTGCCTCTTCCATCGTCGACGGCTCCTTTTTGAGAAGGGCCTGTCGCGATGAACCATGCCTTAGTCCGTTAAAAAACGTAGGCACCTAAATGTGCTCCGGCATCGGACCTACGGTAATGGACGCCGAGAGCGAGCGTATTCCTGCACATACTCTTGCAGAGCTCGCTTCACCTGTCGCGCTCTAAAAAAGCGCGGCTGAAGTAACACTTCGTTGCTCGGAGGCTGGTACATGGCGTGAATATTTTCCTGAAATATCGCTCATGTAGGGAACACCTTTCTGTCCGCCATAAGCGCCGAGTAAGTCCTCTCCGAGGCCTTACCGCGCAGGTGCGACATGGCGTACGACACCATCCAACTGTCGTCCTCGATGAGCTGCGCGACACCGCATTGCTCCACGGCTAACAGCCTTTGGACAATCGTGTGCGCTGCAGCTCCATCGAACTTTGGCGGGTCCATCCGAATGGGCCTTGTCTAATGCGGCCGGGCTGAAAGCATCTCATCAGACCTGTGGAGAGCCTCGCTCAGAGCCTGCTCATGCCTCAGCTCATCCTGAGTCTGAGTGACGGACTCCGCCGCCGCATGGCCCTGTGCCTCGGACGCGGCCCTCCGTTGTCCGAGCACGAATGCCTCAAACTGCTCCAGCTGAGCAACATGTTGCTCAGGAGGACTACTCAGGAGCCTGGTTAGGGCTTGTTCACCAAGTCCTTAGGCTATAAGCCCTGCCACCTCCCGATGATGTTCGAGGAGGTGGGGAAAATGAGCCCAATCAATATTAAGGCTCATCCTCACGTACACACGCAGAGATGCGGGTCGTGGGAAGGATTTCAAGTGCAACCAAGTGTAGGCGGGCACGTCGTAATGCGGCCACGATCTACTTAAACACACACCCTAGCACAGCGAGAAAGCGGTTTAACCAGCTTCTCTTGCGTGCAGTGAGGTAGTTGTGGTGGGCGCGTTAGCGACCTCTCCCAACGCACTAAGTACTCTGGTCAATTGTCGTCACGGGAGCGGTAATCCGGCTGCTCGTGCGCACTTACCAAGTAGGAAGTAGTTTTCAGACTGATTTTTATTTAATCGTATTTGATATGAATACCTATCTTCCCAATCAAAATATCATCTCTATAGAAAACACATACTATGTATTGCGAGCATATCTTTCTAGATATATCGCGGAACGGATGACGTAGCCGTCATACCCCCTAATGTGAATGCCCCCATGTGCATCACATACACGAGGGTTAGTCACAATACAAACCACACTAAGTAAGATCCGGCACAGCCGCCACGTGAGTCATTTTGCTCAATCGGTCAACAAAGACCACTATGCCGGTGTTACCAGTCAAATCTTTCGGTAGGCCGAAAACAAAATCCATACTAATGGACTCTTAAAACCCTATGGGTACGGGCAGACTTGCCAGTGGTGCAGCAGCATGTGCCGGGGGTTTAACCCGTTGGCAAGTTTCTCATGTGCGATCGTATGTAATGACCCATTTGTAAAGTTTGGGCCACCAATAAATCTAACTTACGGAGCCGTAGGTCTTTTCTCTACCGAGATGACCACCAAGGACAGTATCGTGTGCTTCATAGAGGATTCAGTACTTCAAATATTGTTAACGGAACGCGCGGGTGGCTGAGACCGCTGACACAAAACGGAGTGTAGCATTTAGAGGCATGGACAGCGTTATCCAACGCAAATTTCACCAATGGGAGCACCGCTTTGGTGTCTGAGCACACACACTGCGTAAAACGTCTTCAATGACGCGATTGATACGTTCAGTTTGACCATCGGTGTGCGGATGGTCCGCGGAGGACATGTCCAATCTGGTGCCAAGCACTCGGAATATCGATTTCTAGAATTAACCCGTGAAACGGAGGTCCCGATCAGTGGCAATTGCCACTGGCAAACCGTGTTGTCGAAACACGCGATCGATGAACAGCGTTGCTGTACCTTCACCATCAATGATATCCGGCACAGCCGCCAAGTGAGCCATTTCGCTCAATCGGTCAACAAAGACCACTATGCCGGTGTTACCGGCCAAATCTTTCGGTCGGCCGAAAACAAAATCCATACTAATGGACTCTTAACACCCTGTGGGTACGGGCAGACTTGCCAGTGGTGCAGCAGCATGTGCCGTGGGTTTTACCGTTGGCGAGTTTCGCATGTACGAACGTATGTGCTGACTCATTTGTAAAGTTTGGGCCACCAATAAATCTGGCTTTTAGAGTCGTAGGTCTTTTCTCTACCGAGATGACCACCAAGGACAGTATCATGTGCCTCATAGAGGATTCAGTACTTTA
>NC_090610.1:6796238-6805783 GCF_004359215.1 Bremia lactucae | reverse complement strand
GATATCCCGCTTACAGCGGTTAGCACCCCAAGCGGCATGTTATGGGAGTGGCTGGTTATGCCACAAGGGCTTTCCAACGCCCCGGCAACATTTAATCGTCTAGTGACGCAACTGTTTCGCCCTCATCGAGGTTATGCACAGACTTATTTCGATGACATTTTTGTCCATAGTCGTGCGGAGCAGGGTCGGTCGGATATGGAAAACCATTTAGACCATTTGCGAGCAGTGCTCGAGTGCATGCGCACAAACAAATTGTATGCCAATGCATCTAAATGCATTTTTGGCGCAGACGAAATTCCTTTTTTAGGATGCTTCATTGGAAAGCGAGGCCTTAGAGCGGATCCCGCTAAGGTAAAAGCCATAGTAGATTGGCCGGTTCCTAAAAACCAAAAGGATTTGCGTAAGTGGTTGGGTCTCGCCAATTATTTACACAAATATAGCGAAAATTACGCTGATATGGCTAGGCCATTATCTAATCTCCTTAAAAAGGATACAGAATGGTGCTGGACTAGCACCGAAAATAATGCTTTTCGAGCAGTTAAGGATAGTCTTATCCATGCCCCGATTCTGGCACTGCCAAACCCAAATTGGCCTTTCAGTGTCGTCTGTGACGCATCAGATTTTGCCATTGGCAGTGCTCTGTTACAAACAGATGTTGATGGGCATGAACGTGTTATTGCGTTCGAGTCTAGACAGCTTAAAGCTGCGGAAAAGAACTACCCAGTTCATGACAAAGAGTTACTTGCTATGAAGTATGCTCTCGTCAAATTCAGAGTTCATCTGCTCGGCTCTAAGCCGTTTGTGATATATACAGATCACGCGTCATTACGCACGGCGACTAAGTCGCCCCATCTCTCACAGAGAATGGCCCGATGGCTATCCTCTTTCGCGGAATACAACTTCGACGTGAAGTATAAACCCGGCAAGTAGAATGCTTTGGCCGATGCGTTATCACGCAGGCCGGATTATGAGCTTTCTCATTTAACGACTATTTCGTCGCCTATTCCTGGATTAATACGTTCGGCTTACGCCAAGGATGAAAAGTGTGTAGCTCTGCTACGAGCTTAAAAACTCGGATTCACGTATTAATTACCGACACGTTTGCGTGCGAGGTTAAATCGATTTTCTATCGATTACAACCTCTTGCTTTATTGCACAGACATCGCGGACCCTCCGCGTGTCGTTGTAACTCATGATAAGGATTTGGGTACCAATCCTCTATGAGGCACACAATACTGTCATTGGTGGTCATCTCGGTAGAGAAAAGACCTACGGCTTTATAAGCCAGAGTTATTGGTGGCCCAAACTTTAAAAATGGGTCAGCACATATGCTCGCACATGCGAAACGTGCCAACAGGTTACACCCTCGGCGCATGCTGCTGCGTTACTGGCGAGTCTTCTCGTCCCCATAGGTTGCTAGGAGTCCATTAGTATGGATTTTGTTTTCGGTCTACCGAAAGATTCAGCTGGTAACTCCGGTATAGTGGTCTTTGTTGACCGATTGAGCAAAATGGCTCACCTAGCGGCCGTGCCGGATTCTATTGATGGAGAAGGTACAGCAAAGCTGTTCACCGATCGCGTGTTTCGACAACACGGCTTGCCAGTGGCAATTGCCACTGATCCGGACCCCCGTTTCACAGGTAAATTCTAGAAATCGATTTGCCGAGTGCTTGGCACCAGATTCGACATGTCCTCCGCGGACCATCCGCAAACCGATGGTCAAACTGAACATGTCAATCGCGTCATTGAAGAAGTTTTACGCAGTGTGTGTGTGCTCAGACACCAAAGCGGCGCTCCCATAGGTGAAATTTGCGTTAGATAACGCTGTCCATGCCTCTAAAGGCTACACTCCGTTTTATGTCAACGGTCTCACCCACCCACGCGTTCCGTTAACATTATTAAAGTACTGAATCCACTATGAGGCACATGATACTGTCCTTGGTGGTCATCTCGGTAGAGAAAAGACCTACGACTCTATAAGCCAGATTTACTGGTGGCCCAAACTTTACAAATGAGTCAGCACATACGTTCGTACATGCGAAACTGCCAACGGTAAAACCCACGGCACATGCTGCTGCACCACTGGCAAGACTGCCCAAACCCACAAGGTGTCAAGAGTCCATTAGTATGGATTTTATATTCGGCCGACCGAAAGATTTGGCCGGTAACACCGCCATAGTGGTCTTTGTTGACCGATTGAGCGAAATGGCTAACTTGGCGGCTGTGCCGGATACAATTGATGGTGAAGGTACAGCAACGCTGTTCATCGATCGCGTGTTTCGACAACACGACTTGCCAGTGGAAATTGCCACTGATCGGGACCTCCATTTCACGGGTAAATTCTAGAAATCGATATTCCGAGTGCTTGGCACCAGATTGGACATGTCCTCCGCGGACCATCCGCACACCGATGGTCAAACTGAACGTATCAATCGCGTCATTGAAGACGTTTTACGCAGTGGGTGTGCTCAGACACCAAAGCGACGCTCCCATTGGTGAAATTTGCGTTAGATAACGCTGTCCATGCCTCGAAAGGCTACACTCCGTTTTATGTCAACGGTCTCACCCACCCACGCGTTCCGTAACAATAATTAAAGTACTGAATCCTCTATGAAGCACACGATACTGTCCTTGGTGGTCATCTCGGTACAGAAAAGACCAACGACTCCATAAGTTAGATTTATTGGTGGCCCAAACCTTACAAATGGGTCAGCACATACGATCGCACATGAGAAACTTCCAACGGGTTAAACCCCCGGCACATGCTGCTGCACCACTGGCAAGACTGCCCGTACCCACAGGGTGTTAAGAGTCCATTAGTATGGATTTTGTTTTCGGCCTACCGAAAGATTCAACCGGTAACAACGGCATAGTGGTCTTTGTTGAACGATTGAGCAAAATGACTCACGTAGCGGCTGTGCCGGATACCAGTGTGGTGAAGGTACTAACCCTATGCATTGATGCACATGGCGACAATCACATTAGGGGGAATGCCACTACGGCACCCGTTCCGCGATAAATCTAGAAAGATATGCTCGCAACACATAGGACATGTCCTCTATAGAGATGATATTTTGATTGGGAAGATAGGTATTCATATCAAATACGATTAAATAAAAATCAGTCTGAAAACTACTTCCTACTTGGTAAGTGCGCACGAGCAGCCGGATTACCGCTCCCGTGACGACAATTGACCAGAGTACTTAGTGCGTTGGGAGAGGTCGCTAACGCGCCCACCACAACTACCTCACTGCACGCAAGAGAAGCTGGTTAAACCGCTTTCTCGCTGTGCTAGGGTGTGTGTTTAAGTAGATCGTAGCCGCATTACGACGTGCCCGCCTACACTTGGTTGCACTTGAAATCCTTCCCACGACCCGCATCTCTGCGTGTGTACGTGAGGATGAGCCTTAATATTGATTGGGCTCATTTTCCCCACCTCCTCGAACATCATCGGGAGGTGGCAGGGCTTATAGCCTAAGGACTTGGTGAACAAGCCCTAACCAGGCTCCTGAGTAGTCCTCCTGAGCAACATGTTGCTCAGCTGGAGCAGTTTGAGGCATTCGTGCTCGGACAACGGAGGGCCGCGTCCGAGGCACAGGGCCATGCGGCGGCGGAGTCCGTCACTCAGACTCAGGATGAGCTGAGGCATGAGCAGGCTCTGAGCGAGGCTCTCCACAGGTCTGATGAGATGCTTTCAGCCCGGCCGCATTAGACAAGGCCCATTCGGATGGACCCGCCAAAGTTCGATGGAGCTGCAGCGCACACGATTGTCCAAAGGCTGTTAGCCGTGGAGCAATGCGGTGTCGCGCAGCTCATCGAGGACGACAGTTGGATGGTGTCGTACGCCATGTCGCACCTGCGCGGTAAGGCCTCGGAGAGGACTTACTCGGCGCTTATGGCGGACAGAAAGGTGTTCCCTACATGAGCGATATTTCAGGAAAATATTCACGCCATGTACCAGCCTCCGAGCAACGAAGTGTTACTTCAGCCGCGCTTTTTTAGAGCGCGACAGGTGAAGCGAGCTCTGCAAGAGTATGTGCAGGAATACGCTCGCTCTCGGCGTCCATTACCGTTGGTCCGATGCCGGAGCACATTTAGGTGCCTACGTTTTTTAACGGACTACGGCATGGTTCATCGCGACAGGCCCTTCTCAAAAAGGAGCCGTCGACGATGGAAGAGGCAATTAAAATTGCTTAGTTGAGGAGCAATCCTACAACAGTGCATCGGCGACAGCTTCGTATAAACCGTCGACCGAGAGGACAGATGACGCTCCCATGGAGTTGAGCAATGCTGTTGTAGTTTGCTTTAAATGCGGCAGGCGCGGCCATACGTTGGCTCGCTGCTATGCCAGGGTCCCTGCTGGCGCAAAGATGCCCAGCCCGGAGATGTCGTGGATCTGTTCCATGCCGAATTGAAGGAAGGAAAGATCCACGAGATAGTCACACCAGTTCCAAAAGAGAACTTGGTGGACTGTTGCTCATCGTCCACAATGGACGAGAGCGTTCTATTCTAGAAAACGGACAAAAAGAAACGGTTCACTGCTCAAGGCTGGGATGCCTTGAGAGACAGTCCGTTCTTTGAGGTTCTGTGGAAACATCGCGATGAGTCCCCAAAAGAAAGGCCGAGCCGCCTAAACAGTGTTAATTTACGGAAACTCCACCACTGGGAGCATTAAGCTCCAGCGCTCTGGTGTGTGAGCACACACGCTTCGTAAGCCATCTTCAATGACGCAATTGAAACGTCCAGTTTGACCATCGGTTAGCGGATGGTCCGCAGTGGACATATCCAATCTGGTGCCAAGCACTCGGATAATTGATTTCCAGAATTTACCCGTGAAACGGGGGTCCCGATCAGAGACAATTGTCACTGCCAAACCATGTTGTCGAAACATGCGATCAATAAACAGCTAAGCTGTACCCTCTCCATCAATAGAATCCGGCACGGCCGCTAGGTGAGCCATTTTGCTCAATCGGTCAACAAAGACCACTATACCGGAGTTACCAGCTGAATCTTTCGGTAGACCGAAAACAAAATCCATACTAATGGACTCCTAGCAACCTATGGGGACGAGAAGACTCGCCAGTAACGCAGCAGCATGCGCCGAGGGTGTAACCTGTTGGCACGTTTCGCATGTGCGAGCATATGTGCTGACCCATTTTTAAAGTTTGGGCCACCAATAACTCTGGCTTATAAAGCCGTAGGTCTTTTCTCTACCGAGATGACCACCAATGACAGTATTGTGTGCCTCATAGAGGATTGGTACCCAAATCCTTATCAAGAGTTACAACGACACGCGGAGGGTCCGCGATGTCTGTGCAATAAAGCAAGAGGTTGTAATCGATAGAAAATCGATTTAACCTCGCACGCAAACGTGTCGGTAATTAATACGTGAATCCGAGTTTTTAAGCTCGTAGCAGAGCTACACACTTTTCATCCTTGGCGTAAGCCGAACGTATTAATCCAGGAATAGGCGACGAAATAGTCGTTAAATGAGAAAGCTCATAATCCGGCCTGCGTGATAACGCATCGGCCAAAGCATTCTACTTGCCGGGTTTATACTTCACGTCGAAGTTGTATTCCGCGAAAGAGGATAGCCATCGGGCCATTCTCTGTGAGAGATGGGACGACTTAATCGCCGTGCGTAATGACGCGTGATCTATATATATCACAAACGGCTTAGAGCCGAGCAGATGAACTCTGAATTTGACGAGAGCATACTTCATAGCAAGTAACTCTTTGTCATGTACTAGTTAGTTCTTTTCCGCAGCTTTAGGCTGTCTAGACTCGAACGCAAAATCACATTCGTGCCCATCAACATCTGTTTGTAACAAAGCACTGTCAATGGCAAAATCTGATGCGTCACAGACGACACTGAAAGGCCAATTTGGGTTTGGCAGTGCCAGAATCGGGGTAAGGATATGACTATCCTTAACTGCTCGAAAAGCATTATTATCGGTGCTAGTCCAGCACCATTCTGTATCCTTCTTAAGGAGATTAAATAATGGCCTAGCCATGTCAGCGTAATTTTCGCTATAGTGTGTAAATAATTGGCGAGACCCAACCACTTACGCAAATCCTTTTGGGTTTAGGAACCGGCCAATCTACTATGGCTTTTACCTTGGCGGGATCCGCTCTAAAGTCTCGCTTTCCAATGAAACACCCTTAAAAAGGGATTTCTTCTGCGCCAAAATTGCATTTAGACGCATTGGCATACAATTTGTTTTTGCGAATGCACTCGAGCACTGCTCGCAAATGGTCTAAATGGTTTTCTATATCCGACCGACCCTGCTCCGCACGACTATTAACAAAAATGACATCGAAATAAGTCTGTGCATAACCTCGATGAAGCGAAACAGTTTGCGTCACTAGAGGATTAAATGTTGCCGGGGCGTTGGAAAACCCTTGTGGCATAACCAGCCTCTCCCATAACATGCCGCTTGGGGTGCTAACCGCTGTAAGCGGGATACCGCTAGCTCGCATGAGGAATTGGTAGTAACCATCGACTAAGTCCAATGCACTGTACATTGTACATCCCACCATATTGTTCTAAAGAAAATCCTTTCTAGATGGGGGTTTGTGCTGGTAGTGACAGCATTAAGCTTGTTATAAGCATGTACAATGCGCTATTTACCATTTGCTTTTTTGACACGAAATGTTGGTGTCGAATGAAGAGACTTGCTCTCTCATACTATTTCTGTAATGTGGTGTATCGCTACATGAAATTAACACTTAAAGGTTGTTAATTAATATATTATCTAAAAGGTAGATAATATTTGGAGGATATTACTTTATATAGTAATGTTCAGAATTCTTATCCATAAATAGGTATAGACCATTACATCTATTTATTCCGCAGACTAATCAGCTGAAGAGATAAACAAAAGAGATATACAGATAAGATAAATAAGATAAGAGTTCAATTACATGTTTATTATTAGATTATAATTAAGTTAGCATTTAAAGATGGATAGAAGAGATACTTAATTATATTAATACAGTTTTCATTTAACCCTCTTCAAGCTAATTACCTTAAAGAGAAGTCTTCCTCTGCACGTACAAGTGTACGTGAATTAACGTAGGGCACCACTCGCAACTGAAGCAGTGCGAAGCGGACTTGTACTGAAGCAGTACAAGTCGTAGTGCCCCGTTTCAGCGTCGCTATTGCTCAGAAAACCCAACTGCATAGCGACCGCCAGAAATACAATGCTTTTCAATCTAAAACACTCGCAAAGCCCAAGAAAAGCGTGAGGTGGGCGACCATCACAGTGCACGATTTTGGTATTGGCTTAGGCCGCAGTGCCGTGTTTAACAAAGGTGGCCCGTCCATTGGCCTTGCCCGAGTCCCGGAGTTTACGTGGACAACGCAAGTGGGCGAGATGGCCGAGGGCGTCGAGGGCGTCGACCGCTTTACGTCTGACCAGCGAACTCGCATGCTTCAGGTCGCTGGGATTCCGGATGGCATCATCAAGCGCCACGCACGGGAGACAAACATCATTTAAGGCTCGCGTCGTCGGTCAATGGTACGCTGGGAGCCCAAGGAAGAGAGAGACGAGGAGGATCAAGAGCACTCGAGAAAGCGCAAAGCCGAGGACGTTAGGCTAGAGTATCCATGCGCTGCCTGTACCCAGCAACCTCGCATGATTCCGACTTATTACGCGTAATACTGCTAGTTACGCCAGGTGTCTTGACGCTTACGACGTTTGAAGCGATTCCAGAGGATAGCATTCGAAGGAGCGCCTTCAACCTTTGGTGTAATTTAGCTGTTCAGTGCACAATAGATTTAACAAAATACTCGGTTGTCTATGAGACGTTAAAGCATCGAAGTTGGGATGAGCATTTCTTATTGTTGCAGAATGTCGTTATTTGTGTCGATAACAGCTTCGTAATAGCAAGAGAGAGTCGAAAACACTATGACACCCCCTTTAGGAGGTAACGTGCCATCGCATGGTGTGTCCACCATGCGATGGCACGTTGCTATCGAGACAGGCGAAAGCGGATACCTTCGCCTGTTTGTATCTCCGCCGTAGGTACGTACGCGATGTTAGCCACTCGGAAATCTTGCGAAAACCTTTGGTTCGTGCCTGTTGCATCTGTCGTCATCCTCGTGGAGCGCGTCCGTTGAACCTTGAAGAGACAGTCATTGTCGGTTTAAATAGAGGAATGAGTGGTTTTTTTTTCGTGCTTGATGCACGCTGAAACTTTTAAAAGCATTTGTCTCGGTCGTGGTCAATACACATAAACATGTGCTGGCATGATAAACGTCCACTTACAAACACCATGATTAAACACGTCGCATGCTTTTTGGCGTACCCCCAAAACAGTTCTAATAAAGCAATCTCGTAAGATTATTCATTCTTTAAATGAGCACGCAACAATTATTGTAAGTGCTATACGAAGATTTTAACCCGTGACTATCGATGATCTGATTACTTGTCATAGCTTCTAAGAACAAAAAGCGGCAACAAAATCTAAAATCGTACCTGCGAAAGTCTACAAAAATGGGTTGTTTGTGATACAACTCGCTAAGAGTCGTATGTGCTGGGGTTAGTGTGAACATTACGCTTGCGTTGCTGAGTTGCAGAAGCTCTGATCAAGCTCTAAACTCAGCCCTAAGCAGTTCAAACGTCTGTTTGAGCCGGGCTTTAAAAGGCTCTAGCGACCCAAAGACGTAAACATTCATCTCAAAAGGTATAGTCGTCATTGGCCTCGTCGTGGAGCTCGAACTGCTCGATCTGTCACTATGTGTCATCTACCTCTTTTCCGTGATGATCATGAGTCTCAACTTTACTCGAAAACAGCAGCGCAAGCTTAAATTGTTGCAATAAAAGCGTATGTATCATCAGGCCGGCGATGCCAAAGATCGCAAAGAGACCAATGATGTTTGAGAGGTCTACTATCTCAGTGGACGAAAGATACCTTGGTTCCGTCTGGCCGTGGCCGACCACACTGTCATTATGTGTCTCTGCACCTGGTGATGAGGGATCCCTCATCACCTTGAAGCTGAAAGTGACAAATGATTTGTCACTCAGAGCCCTAGTGGACTGCAGAGCGTCGAATAACTTTATTCGTCGCCAGTCACTAGAGAGTCGTATGCTGAAATATGTTGAGCGCGACATCCCTCCAACGAGAATGACGGTGCGTCTAGCGACAGGCGCATCGATAACAGCAATGAAACGCGTAGAGAAATTTCACTACACGTTAAGAAATTTACAGTATGATGATGATTTCATCGTATCGTACTGGATTTGGATGACAAATTTGATGTCATCCTAGGTTTACCTTGGCTCAGAAAATACGAGCCAAGGATCAGCTGGCAGCATCGATCCGTAAAGATGCCTGCCACTTGTTCATCACTTGGCCGTCTGATGAACGTCTTGGCGTCCACAAGCGTGTGGATGTACTACGAGTGAGTGCGATGGCCTCATTTGTGGTACGGTCGTTAGTACAACTGCACAAGATCACAGTGTGATTACTAATCACATTGTGGAGTCAGCTGCCGGCGGCTGTGTTAATGCACAGGCAGCGCCGAAGGTCCACCACTCGAA
>NC_090610.1:6787302-6792989 GCF_004359215.1 Bremia lactucae | reverse complement strand
ACAAAACAAAAGAGTCAGCAGAAGAATTTCTGCTAACTCGAGAATCAATAATCCGTTTCGTTCAGGATTCCATTGCTAACGCAGTGGACCGTCAGAAATGGAATGCAGACAAACATGGAAGAGTAAATGTTCATTCAATTAAAGTTAGTGACCTAGTTCGACTCTCTATGGTAAACTTACCTTAGCGTTTCGTCACTAATGTGGGTAGCAGTAAAATACTACCAAGTTCATTGGGCCTTTCCGTGTGCTGCATCGCAGAGGCAATGCGTACATAATAGAATTGCCACGTAGGATGCAAACGCATCCTACATTTTACGTTGGTCGGCTCCGCCCGTTCCATAAGTACGCCGCTTCTTCCGAGGACGGATGTGACCACCCTTATCAAGAATCCCCAAAAGATTCTTGTGATCGCGAACCAGATTCTCATGTTGAACCTGAAGTTTCTCATGTTGAACCTGAAGTTTCTCATGCTGGTTCCGAATATGCTCGGAACTACGATGAGCTGACGACAGCTCATCGCGAACAGCATGATATTCCCGTTCGTACTCCAACATGGAATACGCACTCTTCGAACGGTCTTCCAACCGCTCGATATGGTGAGTCTGCACCGTCTGCTCGAACGAGCGACGCTTGCCGCTCTCGTGGTCAAGTCTCTCCTCCAAATCATGGAGGAAGTGATCGATTTTGTCAATCCTCGACATTAGATCTGACACACGGTTCGGATGTAATTTTCCCTTCTCCACCACAACCATTGGCGGATTCCCACGGTGATCAACGTTTCGTTGTGGAACGTATCCAGCACCACCATGATGTGAAGGGGCAGCGAACGAGTTGTCTTGTTCGCTGGCGTGGTTATCCCCCTTCACATGACAGCTGGGAGCCTCGTTCTCAGCTGGTTGCTGACGTTGAGGGCCTCGTCCGTCAGTATGACGAGACCCATCCGATGGTTTAGAAGGCCCATCGGAAAACACGTGCCCCTGGCATGTGTAAGTCGATTGCAAAACGTCAATCGCATCCCGCATCTCAATAAAAATGCGAGCCCTTCCCCAGGGCGAAGAAAGAGAATCGACATCCCCTTTTACCCTCTTCGAGTTGTCAACAAAACACGGATAGGGGTCACCCCACGTGAGGCATGGAAGTCCAGCCTCACGTGACAACCGATGCAATTTGTACCTTGCACTGGTTGGAATTCGTTTCTCAAACTTAACGCGAGCTTCGCGTCCAATGTCTTTGACATTGCGAATGAACGCGCTCCAGGATTGCACAAGCGAGACTTTATCTCGCTTATTGTTGCCACTAAATCATCGACGCTTGAAAAAAGCATCGAGATAATAATCTTCCTCAGCGCGAAGGTTCTTCGCGCTGGGATCAAGGTTATGTAGCTTTGTCGCAATAAATAAATGATATTTATTGTGAGGAGTAGCTTCTCCAGACAAGCTATTGATTAGCCGTTCTGGCAAAAGCCACGGCTTCTTTTCAGGGGCGAGATGAGAGTTTTTACGAAAGCAGGGGTACCGCAAGAACTTATCTTACGATGGCTCACGCCATCGTCATCACCTTGCACAGAAACACGTCCAGGTGACCACGGGAGACGGAACGGGCGATGAGGGATCATCCTCATCGTCGGATTTAAAAAGACTATTAACTCGTCTATCAGAATGAGCCCTCTCATTCGAAGGCTCATAGTCAGCCGCCTGACGTCTATCAGGCGACTGTTCTATTCTCCCCGAGTCGGCCATTTCGTCCCACTCGCATTCGTAGTCGACCTCCAAAGAGGGGTCGTACTCACGTGGTGAATCACCACGTGCACTCGCAACACCAAGTGTTGTGCGAGTGGAAGACACTACGGTAGACGGAACGTCTACCGCAAGAGATAGCAATGCGTCACCCGCGGCTGCACGAACCGCAGCCGAAGGTTCAACACTATTATCACCCCGCATGAATTGTTCCTTCATGCGATGAAATTTAAAATGATGGATCTGACCAATCAGAAACATTTTAAAAATGAAGTGGTCATTAAGCGAGCACTCCATCTAATGACATTCAGAGTGATTGTCGTTTAAGGGAGGGGTGATGTAACGGGGTGTATCGTTACATGAAATAAACACTTAAAGATTGTTAATTAATTTATCATCTAAAAGGTAGATAACATTTGGAGGATATTACTTTATATAGTAATGTTCAGAATTCTTATCCATAAACAGGTATAGACCATTATATTTATTTATTCCGCAGACTAATCAGCTGTAGAGAAAAAAATGAGAGATGCAGATAAGATAAGGATTCAAATACATGTTTAGTATTAGATTATAATTAAGAGAGGATTTACAAGATAGATAGAAGAGATACTTAATTATATTAACACAGTTTTCATTTAACCCTCTTTGAGCTAGTTGCCTTAAAGAGAAGTCTTCCTCTGCACGTACAAGTGTACAAGAAATAACGTAGGGCACCACTCGCAACTGAAGCAGCGCGAAGCGGACTTGTACTGCTTCAGTACAAGTCGTAATGCCCCGTTACAATTCCATCCTCGTGCTTAGCACGGAAGAAATCGTCAATGGCGTCACACTGCTCCCTTGGTAAAGGCCATTATCTTGTGACACAGTATTTGGTTCCCGGAACCAAGTCAATTTCATGACGAACACCTCTATCCGGAGGTAAAACAGATGGTGGATTATTACATGCCATATCTTGGAATTCCTTAATAGGAATAACAGGGATCCGTAAGATCTTTAAGGGTCGATGACCCATTTTGCGCACTAGGTGCAGCTTTTGTGTCATCCAGGACAGCTTCGTCTAGAAGTGACGATGAGTTTAATTCAATTCTTGGTCGAATGATCATCATTCCATTTTAAGGCTCGACCGCACTCATCAATAGACATTTCGTCTTGCTCTAGAAGAGCATGTAATGGAAGAATTGCCGCAAGGCTAACTTCCCCCTTAATGTTACCGGTTACACCATTTACAAGCGTATGTAATTGCTCACTCGTATCACTTTGTGACGGTATAGACGCTTCGCGTCTCCCCTGTCTTGGAGTGGAGAGAATACGCCTCTTAGAGGACGGGACATTCACGCTTTCGGGTTTTCCAGCCTGTATTGGTTCTATACGAGACGTGGTGTCTAATTTGACATCCGACAAGGAGTTAGGTAACTCAACTTCCTTATCCAGCGATCGTTTACGTGTCGCTTCACGTGCATTAGGAGGGGTTGACCCAAAATGCCCTGGCGAATTGCCAATAGTGTCACTATTGACGCTCAGTATGGTGCCACCTTGGCCGACCACACTCGGTAGACTGAGACGTGCCACTTCACCTATCTCAGGGATGTTGCACCCTTTAGGCCCTGACGAACCGCCAACAGTGTCACTACTGACACTCAGTATGATGCCTCCTCGGCCGACCATACTCGGTGGACTTAGACGTGCCACTCCCCGTATCTCAGGGATATTGCCTCCTTGATGATTCGGCCTTAGGCCAACAATGCTTTCAGCATTCAGTAAAATCGTTATTACAACGAGTGTCACTCGACGGAGTACGTGCCGTTCCACTTATTTCTGCTGAGTCGGGCTCAGAATTAATGTTTTTAACTTTAGATTTTATTAACTCAGACATGCCAATGTCTAAAACACTGACAGACTCATTCAATGACCCGCGCCAATAGCGCTTTTGTTGCCTAGCAAAGGTGGGCTCATCACTCTCCAAAACTTTGCTAGTAACATTGCGCGTGGCGCCTAAGGTCTTAGACCCCCAATCGATACATGGCTCATGGTGTTCTAACCAGGCCATACCAAGGATGAGATCATATCTCGAATCCAAATCAAGGACGAGACAGGGTTCCATAATGTCAAAGTCTAGAAACTTTATACCTGAATTCAATGGAACTTTGGGAACAGTGACACGAGTCCCAGTCGCTGAGCGAACAGTGATTGTATCACCTTCATGCGCTTTAAGCACCTCAACGTATTGTTGACTTCCTTCAAGGAAAAAACGTCGAGCATGATTGCAAGACGCTCCTGAGTCAATTAAGATTGATCACGGCTTATCAAAGCCCTTTACAGGCGCTTGAGTGACTAGCAAGCCAGGCTTGTACTCTCGCCCCGTGCCATTGAGCACCGAGCTAATTGGGGCTAGGTTCTGTTTATTCTCACCTCCTAGAGGTTCAACGGAACTTAGTTCTTCCCCAGTAGGGCGCCCTGCACCTACTGGGTATCGACGTTTTCCCGCACCGCACCAGGTCTCTGGTATAGGTCGGAGTTGGAGCTCTTTCGAGCTTTACGCTATTTTCGAAGAGGGCAGACAGGGCGTAAATGTTTCGTGCTTCCGCACATATAACATCTACGGATGGTCTTATGCTCTTCCACAGCTAGAAGAGCCTCTTCTCCTTCCTCAAAGAGGCTTAAATTCATAGGTTCCGCTGTATTAGACGGAACCCATGTGCTCGAAGAGCTTGGCCGGCAAACAGGCGTCCCAAGGAGAAGATAAAGTCAACGGCGCAAACCACTAAGGAACTGACTCGTCAAAAGCAGCGCGATGACATCGGAAAATTCTCCAACCAACGCCATCATGGAAAACTCCCAAAAAGATCAGGACTAAACTGCTACGTGCACCGGGTCTCGATCATAAAGGCAAGGAGACTTTCAAACTCACAAAGTCACCTAGTTCTATTGAACTAATAGGTTTAACAGCTCAGGGAGTCGTACAAGCTATTAAAGCTTAAGGAATCCTATTTCAAGGGATTCAGGTTCGTAGAACCAAGTGGCACTTAGTGCCCAAGAGGATATACCTTAGAAAGGCTTCTATCTCTTGCAGATCAATGCGCAAGCCTTAGGAAGGCACTAACGCTTTAAGATCAAAAGGGGAGCTGCACTTTATTTAATTATGTTAATCTAAAAACCCTACCCTAGCTAATTAAAAATAGATTTTGGCCGCTAGATTTATATCTGGCGGCGACCACATTGTTACCCAGACTAAATGGGATTTAAGTAACTAACTATTTTAAAATTAGATAAAAGGGTATTTTACCCATAAAGTAAATGTACCACAACAACGGTTCTCCAGCCGATGTGTGCCCCATAACATAGGGTGTATCCTTTAGTAGAGCGTGACCGCAGTAAGACGTGCCCGCCTATGATCGCCCACATCATGAAAATTCCTTCCACCTGACATGAGCACTGAGTAAGCCCAATCGATGTCAAACTTCACAACGGGGCATTGCGTATGACATCATTTGAATTTCGTCCTGATAAATTGCTCTTCTTTACTACTAAAGGCCAATGAACAATAGTGAAGGACGCAGTAAAAACTTAATTTTAGGGACGATAACTGATTAACCTTGCCGAGCGTCTCGTTCCTATTAGTAATGGTAACGCAATTCACCTAAACGTCTCGAACTATATCAAAGACAAATGCTGCTCTGGTGGGCTAGGCGGCTGACTAGGGTAGGATCACTGTAACGGGGCACTGCGACTTGTACTGTTTCAGTACAAGTCCACTTCACACTGCTTCAGTTGTGAGTGGTGCCTTTCGTTAGGTGACGTACACTGTACGTATAGAGGAAGACTTCTCTTAAGACAAGTTAACTTAAGAGTGTAAAATGAAAACTGTATTAATATAGTTAAGTATCTCTTCTATCTATCTTGTAAATCCTCTCTTAATTATAATCTAATACTAAACATGTATTTGAATCC
>NC_090610.1:6775194-6787202 GCF_004359215.1 Bremia lactucae | reverse complement strand
ACGAGCGTGGCAAGCGTCGCTCGTTGGAGCAGACGGTGCAGACTCACCATATCGAGCGGTTAGAAGACCGTTCGAAGAGTGCGTACTCCATGTTGGAGTACGAACGAAAATATCCCGCTCTTTGTGATGAGCTGTCGTCAGCTCATCGCAGTTTCGAGGAAACTCGGAACCGGCATGAGAAACTCAAGGTTCAACATGAGAATCTGGTTCTCGATCACAAGAATCTTTTAGGGATTCTTAAAAAGGATCTTCAATCCGTCCTCGGAAGAAGCCGCGTACTGATGGTACGGGCGGAGCCGACCAACGTAAAATGTAGCATGCGTTCGCATTATACGTGGCAGTTCTATTGCGTACGCGTTGCCTCTGCGATGCAGTACACGGAAAGGCCCAATGAACTTGGGTAGTAGTTTACTGCTACCCACATAAGTGACTAAACGCTTAGGTAGGTTTACCGGAAAGAGTAGCACTAGATCATTAGTTTTAAATGAATGAACATTTGCTCTTCCATGTTTGTCTGCATTCAGTTTCTGTCGGTCCACTGCGTTACCAATGGAATCCTGAACGAAACGGAATATTGATTCTCGAAATAGCAGAAATTCTTCTGCTGACTCATTTGTTTTGTCTTTTCAGTACACTTGTGCGCACTGCCATGAGATCTTTCTCATCTTCGATGTCGATTTCTTCGACATCGACATAACCCGCGTCATTGTTAACTTCGACTTGTGATGAACATGAGCCAGAAGTGGTTTTGCTCGTGCGAGTCCACCCCCCATTGAACTAGAGGATCCCTCTAATTTGGTGGGTATGCGAGGATGGCGTAAGCCATTCACAAAGAACGATGTATGCGTTGTAGACGCATGCAACGGATACGATTGGACGTAACCTCGTAGTATCTCTTCGAGGACGCGATTTACGCGTTCTGTTTGACCATCCGTTTCCGGGTGATCAGATGTTGACATAGTCAGCCGTGTTCCGAGAGATCGGAACACGGATTGCCAGAACTCCGCCGTGAACCGTGGATCCCTATCCGAGCCCAATTTACGGGGTAGACCGTGGAGTTTGAATACCGTGCGGGCACAGCCCGGAGCCGTAATCGACTTTAGTACTGCAGCAAGATGTACCATCTTGCAGAATATGTCTACAAAATCAAGGATTCCATTGTTATTGTGATCGTCTTTGGGAATTTCGAAGACGAAGTCCATATTTACGGACTCCCAACACTCTGCCGGAAGTGGGAGAGGTTGGAGAGGTGCACGGTGGGAAGGGATTGGCTTCACCCGTTGACATACCTCGCAAGCACGAATGTACATGCGCACGAACTGATACTGGCGGGGCCAGTAAAAGTCGCGACTTACTGTGAGGTAAGTCTTCTCACGTCCACGATGCCCACTTGTCGGTGCATCGTGACACTCATACATGATGCGCAAGCGCAAATCATTGTGAGTTGGGACGACGACACGTGGAGTGTCGCCGGCAACGGCTGTATAATACAATAAGCCGTTGCGCGTTGTGTATCGATCGGATGACGATCGATATAAAGCCGTTTAATCTTTAAAAGATTTATCGGATGGATTCATTAGATCCATTAAACAAAGAAGGTCTTTATCTTCTGTGTAGGCTTTCTTTATGTCTTCAACCAAGGTTGATGACGGGACACTCGTAGTGAGTGTTGCAGCAGTGGGATTATTTTCACTGTTGCTGTGCAACGCTGACTCGAAACGAGCCGGCGTGATAATGCATCAGCGACAACATTAAGTCGTCCTGGTTTATATTCTACGGAGAAATTATACTCCGCGACGAAGGATAGCCACCTCGCCATTCTTTGCGAGAGGTGGCTATCCTTCTTGGTTTAATTACAGCCGTGCGTAATGACGCATGGTCCGTATATACGATGAACGGTCTATCTCCTCGGAGAAAGACCTCAATTTAGCCAATGCATTATTTCATGGCAAGGAGTTCCTTGTCATGCGCTGGGTAATTGCGTTCAGCTGGTTGCAGCTGACGCGATTGGTAACGGACGACGCGTCCCCGCCGTCTGTATCGTATTGCATTAATGCGCAGCCGATTGCGAAATCGCTGGCATCACAGACCACATGGAATGGTCTGTTTTGATCTGCAATCGCCAACATAGGCGATTGCATCAAAGCTTTGCTTGATACCTTCAAACGAACGCTGACAATCAGCGTTCCGTTACCATTTCTCGTTTTCCTTTCTAGAGACGAGAGAGATGGAGTACTTGTGCAAATACGCCGCTTAACCAAGGAACTTTTTAAGTCCCTTGACATCGACTGAAACTGGCCAGTCGGTAATAGCCTTGATATTTTCGGTATCAGGGCGCAAGCCGTGTTTTCCGTCGATGCACTCAAGAAGTGGTATTACGCTTGAAGCGAATATACACTTCTTGAGATTTGCGTACAACTTATGCTTTCGCACAAGTGTCAGAACCTGACGAACGTGAGTTTTATGAACCTCCACGTCCGTCTTCCCGTCCATGGCCCGGCTATGGACGACAACATCGTCAAAATAACTCGGTGCGAATTCTAGCACCGGTATCAACAGATTCGTTACGCATCTGTTGTATGTTGCAGGGGCGTTATTAAGCCCCTGTGGCACCACTAGCCATTTCCAGAGCAACCCACTAGGAGTGCTCACTACTGTCTACGGAATGCCGTTCACGCATAAGGATTTGATAGAACCCATCCATCAGATCCATAGACAAAAAGATCGTTCTCTTAGCCATACCATCTATGATTACGTTTTTTCTAGGTATCGGCGTTTGAGCCGGTACCGTTGCAGCATTCAGTTTATTGAATGCATGCACTATCCGCCACCCTTCTGTGGCGTTTCGCATACAGAAGGTCGAAGAGCTATGTGGGGAGGTTGACTCCCTTACATGGCCCGCTTTTACTCGATCGGCAAAGAATTTATCGATCGCAAGTACTTGTTCACGAGGCAGTGGCCACTGCGTCATGACACAGTACTTCGAGTCCGCTTTGAGCTCGATCTCATGTCGAGTGCATTTATCCTTGGGCAACTCGCATGGAATTACTTCAGGAAATACATCCCTGAATTCTATTAAATCCTCGTATAGAGAATTTCTGTTGGATGACTCCCAAGATATTGATTAGTGTATCTTTTAATCCGAGTCTTCACATCGAGGACACTTTCGTCCATCGACGATTTGCTGAGAACCCGTTCGTTTTCTGCAAAAAATACCTCTGACCAAATGTCAATTACGTAATCGTCCTCCGTGAAGAGTACGCGGATCTGCTTGATTCTACCATTATGCAGATCTCTCAATAACCGCTTGTGTTCTAGGGTTGATAATTGAGTTATTTCCGAAGTTAACTTCGGAGGCGCATACAGATTAAGAGTATAAGCGCCTACTCTTGAACCGTTATTAAACCAATACATTTATTGTCTTGTTTTCTTCCTGGGATTTATCCACAGGCTGCCGAGGTATTAATCCCTCGGGATGCTGAAGTCTAATCACTTCAACATTAACTATTTGTGGAGATTTCTCCTCAAGTACGTGGGCACCTATTCCCTCAACGTCTTTCGACTGTGATTGCGCTATCACAGTCGGGTTACTGTTATCGATGCGCCTGTCGCTAGACGCACCGTCGTCCTTGTTGGAGAGATGTCGCGCTCAACATATTTGAGCCTACAACCCTCTAGCGACTGGCGATGAACAAAGTTATTCGACGCTCCGCAGTCCACTAGGGCTCTAAGTGACAAATCATTTGTCACTTTTAACTTCAAGGTGATGAGGGATACCTCATCACCAGGTGCAGAGACACATAATGATTGTGTGTCTGGAGCAACTTTTGTCAAGAGATTTGCAAATTCTCTTGAGGTTGCTGGATCAGTAGGGCGTTGCGCCCCTACTGACCCCGTCCATTTTTTGGCGGTCCGCCTCGCTGTTGCGATTTCGCAACAACGTCGGATCCGCGACCGTTGCCCTTTTTGGCATACGATCCAAAATTACGTTCAGTACCTTTTGGTGCTGGACGTGGGGCACTACACTCATGAGCGTAATGTCCCAATTTTTGGCAGCGATGGCATTTCTGCGATCGCTTATTATTCGAAAAGCGAGGTTTCTCGCTTTCGACATAGGAAAGGTCCATGGGTTCTGGACCTCCTAGTTCGTGTCGTCTAGGTGGACGATATGATGACGAACTTGCTTGAGCCTGTCTCAAGCTAAAGTCCTCCTGTTCCGCTACGGATATTGCTTCTTCAAGCGTATCCAGTTCCAAGCGGAACAGGTGGGTCTTTACGGGACCATCCGTAAGACCTTGCATGAACACCGTAATCAACGTGTGTTCATGGACTGGGTTATTGGTAATACAACTCGCTAAGAGTCGTATGTGCTGGGCATATGCGTGCACATCACGCTTGCCTTGCTTAAGTTTCAGAAGCTCCGAGCGAGCTCTGAACTCAGCCCTTGATGGCTCAAACGTCTGTTTGAGTCGGGTTTTAAAAACCTCTAGCGACTCAAAGACGTATGGGTCGCGTAACTTAAGGCCCAATGCCCAAGTTTTGGCACGACCTGCCAGATTTGATTGAGCGAATGCGATTTGCATTTGCTCGTCGATAATGTGACGTGCCCTTATGGCATTGTCTAATTCGACAAACCATCTTAAAAGGGAGTCTTCTTTGACTCCCCTATATTTTGAGATGTCAATTTTTAGAGTTTCGGGACGACGCGTTTGCGTCATCCCAGGTACAGGGGTCTGTACCTGTTGTAATCTCAACAGTTTTGCCTGTTGAGAGCCTTGCTGATTCAGCAAGGCTACTTTTTCCTTCATCTCGTCAAGTTCATGTTGTATGAACTTGGCGACGGTTGAATGGAGGGCATCTCTGTCTAAGTTGGACAGTAATGCCAGGATTGCATCGTTTCCTACGGATGAACTCATTCGTTCAACCGCACTCCTTTCTATATCACTTAGAAAGGAGTAGCTTTCAGGGGAAACGTGATGTGTATTCCCACTACCATCTAACATGTCCATGTTAAATGTGTGAAATGTGGTCCTTGGACGGACTGCAAAGTGCTACCAGGTGTAACGGGGGACTGCTACATGTATGATTTCAGTACAAGTCCACTTCACACTGCTTCAGTTGTGAGTGGTGCCTTTCGTTAGCTGATGTACACTGTACGTGCAGAGGAAGACTTCTCTTAAGACAAGTTAACTTAAGAGTGTAAAATGAAAACTGTATTAATATAGTTAAGTGTCTCTTAATCTATCTTTGTAAATGCTGACTTAACTATAAACTAATACTAAACATGTAAATGAATTCTTATATATCTTATCTCGTAACTCTCTTTGATTACTTCTACAGCTGATTAGTCTGCGGAATAAATAGACATAATGGTCTATACCTATTTATGGATAAGAATTCAGGATATTACTATATAAAGTAATATCCTCAAAATATTATCTACCTTTTAGATAATATATTAATTAATAACCTTTAAGTGTTAATTTCATGTAACGATACACCCCGTTACAATCACCATGTCACCATCGGAAAGGAGGGATATTTGAGCTTAATTAAAAGAAACTCATTGCTTCAGAACCACACTTCGGAGGAGACGCGCCGAATGAAAGATTTTCAAAGCTATCAAGTGTTGCTGGCCGCTTGCGCTGTCTCTCTTTCGAGTTTAGGCGGTTGTACAAGTTGTTCCGCGCTACCTCGGCGTATACTTCGAATGACGCGGAAGCGGTCTTCTACCGTGCAATGAAAAATTCAAGACCATTTGTGTGACGGTACACTTCGGCCTTTGACCGTTTATATGGTGTGGTGCACACTAAGGGTGATATGTTTTATTTACTGATCAAGGTAAAACTATTAACGTCAAATTATCTTATGGGTAAAACACGTGTCAGCCACCAGTTAGATATCTGGTGACCGAAAATCATAAATGGGTTTTTAGATCAAACAGAAACTGAACTTTATCAAGATCAGTTGTACCGAAACAGTTTTATTCGCTCCAGGCTAATGAATAAATACGCAAGATGTTAACGACAAAGGGATTTCTGTACAAATGAACGTCAATCTTTTTCGAGTCGATTGCCCTTTTGATTAAATGCAAACTACTGTGTCGCGTTTACCCCGCTGCCTGCAATTCATACAATTTTGTTAAAGCTTTCCAACTAAGTAAGACGTAGTTTATTGCATTGCCTCAATATGAGCAAATCGATATTAATTGCCTATTATCTTTTGAATGTCCGAGCGACTTTGCTCAATGATTGAGAGCTTCTGAAACCGCATCTTCACCTCTTCTGTCCTTCCCACTTTATTAAGAGCGTCAAGTTCCGGTGCGACATCCAGCGAATTACCCGCACTGCCCAAAGCGCGATGCACCTCGTAAAGGCACAACACTGACGAGTACTGTTCATAGGCTTGCAATGTTGCCACAACGTCACGACTCATAGAATCCGTCATGGGAAGTAAAACATATGCCTCGATAGCTTCAGCAAAACGCCCGCGAAAACAGAATTCCTTGACAATACTAAATGCCACGGGCAGCGGTACCCAGTCCCAATTTTTGTTCTCGTCCAGAATTGTCACTTCCCTCTTCTTGCCAGAAAAGACTTTTTCTCTGCGACTGGTGTTTTTTTGGACAGTGGTGAAGAATGCAGCCTTGTTAACTTCTTTATTTTCATCCTCACCGACTTCCGCTTTGCGGTTCTCCGCAGTAGCTTGATCTTTAGCAGCGGCTAGCGCGTCTAGATGAGTTTTGTAGACTCGTAAGTACGTCCACAGCGGGGCATTAGATATAAAGAATTGACGCTGGAAGTACTGCCGCCAAACGGTCCCTCGAGTCATATTGGCGTGCGGCTCTAAAGCTTTAAACACGGCATCGGCCGCGAGCGAGTCGCCTTCCAGCTGCTGAAAGCCCCAACGTACTAATGACGTCAACTTCATTACCTGTTGTGGGGTGAATATTGTCTTGTATGGCAGCGACCGTGCTTCTTCGGTCAAAATTGAGCCTTTTAAAAACTTCGGATCCACAAGCAAATACTTGAGCACGCGCCGCATCACTTTGTGTGCGGGCAGCAAAGTGTCATTATGTATCGCCAGCGACTCATATTGAAATTTTTTGCTAACTGCGACACTAGTGGTCGTTTGCATTGCTCGAAGCGCCGTAGACTGCAGCACCAGACAACTGCGACGTGTTAGCATGATAAATAAATTGTTAACTGGGTTACTGTTGTCGCTTCAATTTTGATTGGATTTGCCAGGCGCTGTTTAACTTTTTGCTCTCTATTATTACAATCGTACAAAATTTTGTATTTGTCAATGTGATCGACGTACGATCCGAAGGAAAAAAATGATCAACTAAATCAATAGCTTCAACAATTAATAGACGCTTCAATAGTCGTCGCAATGATGCAAACGATGGACTAAACGAGCGCGAAGGACAATCAAGTATTGCGTACTCCTATAATTTAGCCTCCCATTACAAAATTCCATCTACGAAGCGCTTGAGGAGTCCCTGTTCAGCATAGCACTATCAAGAAGAAGTCTTTTCTCGAATATAGACGCCGAGGCGCTTGAAATTTCGCGCAGGCAGTGCTGTGGACCATTGGGCAAGTTTTGGTCTTAGACACAATAAATTGCAACTTAATTCGTACCAAATATCGCAGCAAACCAAGGGTTAGTATCGATGGAGTTTCCCCTTAAGCCTGGTTTCTTTCCGCAGATACGACTCACAAGCGATGAGCGAAGCTGGTATGCTTCTATTGGAGAACGTAGTGCTATTGCGCTTTTCAAATCCATGCAGACACTAAATTGGAAAAAAACATTGGACAAGGATGGCGTGACGTACGCTCAAGCAAACTGCATTGAAGAGAAGGGCAGCATTCTTGATTCTCCGCCCGCAATCGTAGCAACAAGCGCATTTAATGAAGAACCCCAAACAATTGCATCTGTCTGTTTAATGACAAGCGCTACAGCTTTCGCAGCAGGAACTATAAGCGAAGTTATTGAGGCGCTGGCTTCGCCATCTACAAGAAATTACCGCCGCGAGATGCAGGTATTGCATGGGTCGCGGTTTATTGATGGGGTCTGTCTACACACGGTTGCAGCAGCAGCGTCCTGTAACACGCAAATTAACATTCCAGCTTTATCGACTATCAAGTGGGCTGTATTTGACGACGACAACGTGCAACACTCAGGAGGGAGCACTGCTGGTGTTGATTATTGCTTTCTAGAGCATTCGGGCGTCCACGAGAATGACGCCAGTCAACACTATGGATTCTGTGTTCAAGAGTCGATCACTCGTGACAAAGAAGTGCCCTCGCTGGCTGGGTTAGGACTGATTCGAGGTAATATTCACCGTACAGGCATCCTCATCTTTCCTACAGATCGTTCCGATGTGGTCCAGGTGACTGCCATCCTGCAAATGCCTATGGCCGAAGGCACGCCTTCAGCTGCTACACAGAATGGTGACGCAACCGTAAATAGGTCTGGAAAGCCGTGTTTAGCGGCCTTGGCTCGACTCATGTATCGCCAAGTGGCGGCAATTGGAAGACTAGATTTATTGTTGGAGCGCCGCCGTCTGTCTAACCTTGTGCAAATAAGACGCACTGAATGGGTTGCCGATCATGCGCGCAAAGCCTGTGCCGTGTGTGCAAAGTTGTTTTCGCTAAGGAGACGAAAGCATCACTGTCGGAACTGCGGAGAGGTCGTATGTGGATCTTGCGCGCCCAATCGTGAAATCGATTCGGACGCTGATGCCATCATTAACGTCCGTATTTGCACAGCCTGTGTCGTACAATCACGTAAGGGGTCACATGCCCAAAAGAGCCGCGCGGTAGAAGTGATGTCCTTTACAGATACCTTTTCTTTGCCTGATGCATCTTACTCAACACCGTCGACGATGATTTGCCGCACCGCCATCAATAACAAAACAGAGCTTATCACGCGTCAAAAAGCACTATCATCTGGAAGCAGCACATTTTCAATTTCAAACGACTCTCCAGGTTCTGTGCAGCTGTCAGAAGCTTCCAGATTATTAAAATACGGAGATGACCACGTCGAGTTGTCATCTTGCAACTCGAGTAGCAAAGCTTTGAGTGAGTTCGATTATTTCGAAAATATCACTGCCCTTAGTCCATTTCATCAAGACGACGGAACCACCCGCCTGACTCAAGGTAATCAGCAGAGCGGCTTCACTAACCATGCTATCAAAACGACACAGTACCAATATAGTGGCCTTTTTACAGCAACCAGTGACATGCTCGAACGCATTCGAGAAATGAGGGATGATTTATCCTCATTGACTATGTCTAAACAACGTCACGGCAGAGAAAGCGGCAGCATGGCCAGCAGTACTGCCGAATGTTTCAAGACACTGACAGATGCGGTTCCTGGTTCGTCTCGATCACAGAAAGAAGGCACATTTTCCAATTCGAGAGACTTGATCGATGTCGACTTCATTAACAGCAGTAATCAATTCACATTACTCTGCCCAAAAACGCTGGTCCATCAATGTCGTACGCGCACTAGCAGCTGCGTACACCAAGATGCTGGTGAGAATTCTTATCTCGATGCTAGTGCAGCTGATATATCATCCGTCTCGTCCTCCCCACGATACTCGTTTAAAACAAAGAAATCGATGCAAAAAGTTGCAGCTCGCGAGCGGAGTTGCTGGCACTCGCACAGAGTATAAACAGGTTGCATCAATCATTGACGCCGCAGATTGACAACATTCATTCGTGTCAGTCAAGTCGGATATAAAAACAGCGGCAACTAATCAAACTGTGGCTGCAAGGCAACGTATAGATCGTCTTTATCCTCTTCCATATCTTCATCTAAATTATTAGTTAAGATATTTTTTTTAGATATTCTAAAGCTGCACAAGAACATGGGCTGCCCCGCCAATTTTGCAATCGCAATTGGAATGTTAAGCTTCACGACTCGTGATCGTGGAGGTGACTTCTTGCTAATCTCGTATTGTCATACTTGTCTTTCTTGACTAAAAAAACATCTGCACAGATTTCTCGACTTTGGTTGCGCGTATTATAATAAAAATATATGCCGGTCAACGTGTAAGAAAACGGGCTAAAGTTGCCCTAATTTTACACAGTCACTGCTAAGTACACTTTGTGAACTTAAGGGGATGGTCAATTTCTTAAGTAAAATAATTAGACATGGTTCGCATTGTGACCCACCGTTGTGTATGTGATGCACATAGGTGCATTCACATTAGGAGGGATGACGCTAAGCGTCATCCATCTAGAAAGATACGCTCGCAATATAGTGTTATCTACAGAGATGACATTTTTTGATTGGTAAAAATAGGTAGTTATATTTAATACGATTAAAAATAAATCAGTCTGAAAACTACTTCGTACTTGGTAAGTACGCACGAGGAGTCGGATCACTTTGGGCTCATTGACCTCACCTCTCCGAACATCATCGAGGGGTGGCAGGGCACTTGGCGAAGGGACTTGGTGAACAAGCCCTTGTCAGGCTCTTGGGCAATCCTCCTGAGTAAAAAGTTGCTCAGTTGGAGCAGTTTGAGGCATTCGTGCTCGGACAGCGGAGATCCGCGTCCGAGCACAAATCCATGCTGCGGCGGAGTCCGTCACTCAGACTCGGAGCTAGGCTCTCAGCAGGCAGCGAGGAAGCGGTTAGACCGTCTTCTCCCGTGTACCGTGAGGTAGTTGTGGTGGGCGCCTTAGCGACCTCATCCAACGCACTGAGTACTCTAGCAAAGTGACTCAGGAAAGCTCGATATTGCGGCTCATCCTCACGTACACACGCAGACATGCGAGTCGTGTGAAGAATTTCAAGTGTAACCAAGTGTATAGGTTACGTCTTAATGAGCCAGGCCACGCTCTACTTAAGCACACACCCTAGCAACCGTTGAGATGCTCTCAGCCGAGGCCCATTTAGATGGATCCGCCCAAGTTCTATGGAACAGCAGCGCACACGATTGTCCACTGGCTGTTAGCCGTCGGGCAATGCGGTGTCGCGCAACTCATCGAGGACGACAGTCGGATAGTGTCGTTCGCCATGTCGCACCTGCGCCGTAAGGCCTCAGAGTGGGATTACTCGGCGCTAATGGCGGACAGAAAGGTGTTCCCTACATGGGCGATCTTTAAGGAAAATATTCGCGCCATGTACCAGCCTCCGAGCAACGAAGTGTTGCTTCAGGCGCGCTTCTTTGGAGCGCGACAGGCAAAGCGATCTCTGCAAGAGTATGCGCAGGAGATGCGCTCGCTGTCGGCGTCCATTACCGTAGGTCCGATTGGAGCATATTAAGGTGCCCACGTTTATCAACGGACTACGGAATGGCCCATCGCGACAGGCCTGTACAGAAAGGTGCCGTCGACGATGGAAGAGGCAAACCAAATTGCCTGAGTTGAGAAGCAATCCTACAACAGTGCATCGGCGACAGCTTGGTATAAGCCGTCGGCCGAGAGGACAGATGACGCTCCCATGAAGTTGAGCAATGTAGATGTAGTCTGCTATAAATGCAGCAAGCGCGGGCATATGTTGGCTCTCTGCTATGCCAGGGTCCCTGCTATGGCAAAGATACCCAGCCCGGAGATTTCGTGGGATCTGTTCCTTGCCGAATTATAGGAAGGAAAGATCCACGAAATAGCCACACCAGTTCTAGAAGAGAACCTGGTGGACTGTTGCTCATCGTCCTTAATGGACGAGAGCGTTCTAGAAACGGACAAAAAGAAACGGTTCACTGCTCAAGGCTGGGTCTTGAGAGACAGTCCCTTCTTTGAGGTTCTGTGGAAACATCGCGATGTGTTCCCAGAAGAAGTGCCGAGCCGCCTACCAGTAGAAAAGTAGGGTCATCGGGCACGAGATAGACCTCGAACCTGGCACCAAGTATTGTGTGACCAGGCAATGGCCGTTGCCGAAAAAACAAGTCGATTATGTCGATGAGTTCTTCGACAAACGAGCCAAGGCGGGACATGTGCGTGAGAGCAAATCGCCTCACTGCAGCCCGACCTTTTGTGTGCGTAAAGCCACAGGTG
>NC_090610.1:6764713-6775031 GCF_004359215.1 Bremia lactucae | reverse complement strand
CACCAGTTCCAGAAGAGAACTTGGTGGACTGCTGCTCGTCGTCCACAATGGACGAGAGCGTCCTAGAAACGGACAAAAAGAAGCGGTACGCTGCTCAAGGCTGGGATGCCTTGAGAGACAGTCCGTTCTTTGAGGTTCTGTGGAAACATCGTGATGTGTTCCCAGAAGAAGTGCCGAGCCGCCTACCAGCAGATAGGGGCATCGGGCACGAGATAGACCTCGAACCTGGCACCAAGTATTGTGTGACCAGGCAATGGCCGTTGCCGAAAGAACAAGTCGATTATATCGATGAGTTCTTCGACAAGCGAGCCAAGGCGGGACATGTGCGTGAGAGCAAATCGCCTCACTGCAGCCCGACCTTTTGTGTGCGTAAAGCCACAGGTGGATGGCGCGTGGTTCATGCTTACAATAAGCTGAACACGGCGACCATACCGGCGCAAACGCCAATCCCGCGGAAAGATGCCGTGTTGAACTCCATGGGAAAGTTAACTATCTTTTCCACGTTGGATTTGAAGGATGGCTACTATCAGGTACTCATGAGAGAGTCCGATGTAGCCAAAACCGCTGTAAGCACAATAAGCGGAATGCTTTGAAAGTGGCTTGTGATGCCCCAAGGTTTGAAAACGCACCAGCAACATTCAACCGATAATTGGCTCACGTGATGCGTCAGCACCGTGCTACGTGCCCTATTCGTGCATAGTAGGGCCGAGGACGGGCTGATCGAAATAGAGTCGCAAAAACGTCGTTTAGACGCTGTGTTGCAGACTTTGAAGGACGCCCAATTGTACGTCAACTTGCAAAAGTGCGTCATAGGGGTCCCTGAGATACCTGTGCTGGGTTGCATTGTAGGTACACATGGTGTACGAGCAGACCCAAACGAGGTATAATCGGTAAAGGAATGTTCAACATCACGGCATGTGAAGGAATCGGGCCGATTCCTAAGGCTCGCTAATTACTTGCATAAATATAGCAAAATTATGCCGAGCAAACTAAACCATTATCTGACCCCCTTAAAAAGGACGCAGAATGGGCTTAGTTAAAAGGACAAGATGATGCGTTCACATCAGTGAAGCAATCTTTTGTAGAGGCACCGGTGTTGGCATTGCCAGACGCGGATAAGCTCTTTAGCTTCGTTTGCGAATGCAAGTAATTTTACAATCGGCAGCGCGCTCATGCAAAAGGATGACGACCGTGTTGACTTTGTCATCCTTTATCAGTCCCCAGCTTTTAAAAGCCGCGGAACTGAATTACCCTGTGTAAGGTAGAGCTATTTTTAACAAAGTATGCTCTTGTCAAGTTTCGTGTGCACCTACTGGGCACCAAACCATTTGTGATTTATACGGATCACGCATCACTGCGGACCGCAAAAAACTCACCGCACCTCTCGCCTAGAATGGCAAGATAACCCACATTCCTATCTGACTTTAATTTCAAAGTTGAATATAAGCCGGGTAAGTCGAATGTCTTGGCTGAAGCTTTATCGCGCAGACCAGGCTTCGAGGTAAGACACCAGGAACGTATGTCTAGTGCTAAAGCACAATTTCAGCCGACAACGTTGGCAGCCATGAAGGCATACCACGTGACGAGCTCATTAGCTTCTGAAATAAAAGAGAGCTACAGTCAGGACGACCACTTTCGCCTGCTGTTGTATCACTTCGGTGGGCGATTTATTTCCCTTCCGTCGCACCTGAAAGCTAGGCTAAATCGCTTTAGCTACAGCGATAGCCTGATATGGCATCAGCTGTCACCTTGTGATCCCTTGAGAATCTATGTGCCTCATAACACATATCTCAAGCTGATGATCCTTCACGAGCTCCATGATGCGCCGTCGAGTGGGATCTGGGCCGTGGAAAACATTCTTACGAGTGGTGGCCACACCTATATAGATGGGTGGCCAACTATATTTGCTCTTGCGAACAGTGTCAGCGCATTAAGCCTGCACCGTCCAGCAGTGCGCCACTGAAGCCGCTACCGATTCCAACCAACTATTGGAAGTCAGTAAGTCAGCACTTCATGCTTGGCATGCATTGTCCAACATCCCACTGAAGCCACTACTGATTCCAACGGATTGTTGGAAGTCAGTAAGTCTGGACTTCATGTTTGGCATGCCGCCTGACCACAAGAGTCGGACGTGGCTCGTCGTCTTTGTAGACAGACTGAGCTAAATGGTGCATTTATCACCATGTAAAACATCGATCACAGGCAACGAGGCAGCTCTCTTTTTTTTCTTGAATCATTTATACCGACTTCACGGGATGCCCAAATCCATTGTATCGGACCGGGATCCACGTTTTGCGTCTGGGTTCTGGCGACATGTGTTGGAGCTGCTAGGTAGCAAGCTCCACATGTCGACCGCAGATCATCTTCAGACCGATAACCAAACACAACGTGCCAATCGGGTCGTGGCGGATGTCTCAACAACGATAGCAACTCCCAAAGAATGGAATTGGCAATTGCCTTTAACTGTGTCCCTCTTTCGCACCGAGCATAGTGAGGGGCCCTCCCCAACTAAGAATCGGGCTGCGCACAAACGAGACTGGCGTCCGAGGATGGCGCAGTCCGCTAATATAAAACGTTGTCTCAGCCGTACTGGCGTGGACACTGTTATTGATAGCAAATTTCACAATTCGTCAATATGACGATGACCCGCGAGGGTATCATGTCAAATACAGAAACTTGCCCTAGTGACCCTGTCAATTTAGCAGTGGTCAATATAACTACGTCCTATGACCGAACTCTCGGCGGTGTCATAGGCGAGTTTGATGCAAAAGCGTGATCGACCTCGCTAAACGCTTTGCGGATGAGCGATTAACCATCACACGAAAAGTCCGTAAAGCGCACAGGGCAAGCAAAAATAAAATGCGGACCAAAATGGTCGCAAAAATAATGAACGCTTTAGAGTGGGGGAGAAAGTATAATTAGTTACTGCTACCCTTCCAAAAATGCAATTTTTGAACTGGGTGAGGGGGACGGTGAGCGTGAAAAATTTCAGCCGAATGACTCCTCCCGCCACGAAAAGGACTCAGAGAGCGTGTGAAACCACGCGCGTAATGCGGGTCCCTCAGCATCAACTTTTCCAGCATGTCAAGCCGAAGTTTCAGGATTCATAAACCTGACGATCCTTCGCGCGGACATCCTGAAGATCCGATGTCAGTCGCAAGACTTGACCCTCGAGATCCGCAATACGTCGTTCAGCAGCGCTAAACGCCTGTGACTGAACGGACGAAGGTAAGGCAGCCGCGAGTAGTTGGGTGAGATCGCCACTCCTATCAGTCGCCGCCTGCAATAATGGATGCGGGTGGAAATCAACGCTTCCTTGTTGGAACGTTGATTGCCCACCGCTCCCTGAGGCAAGGGTACCAGTTCTCGTCCAATAAAGAGGTTAATCGAAGAGTTTAGACCCTTGAAAACCAATCGATACCCTACGTATTGATGTGCCCGGCTTGGTGACTGCCTATGAAAAGGAGCACCAGCTTCGGCCTCTTCGCTAGTCTCGAATGGACTAGCAGAAGTAGCGTTATGAGAAGAATCAGGGGGTACAGTATCGCTTATAATTTCGTTCACACGCAAGCGGGCGAAATTAATTTGCTGCGACCGCTGTTTTATCGCATCGGAATGCGGATGAATGCGGCGCGTGAATTCCGCCTCGTATTGGTCGGGCGTTTAAGTTGAACGCAACACGACCGGGATCGGGAAAATACGCCCAAGCGATTTTCTCTGAGCCTTTCATGATTTAAAGACGCCATAATGATTATGTGCGTCTAGAAGAGCGCGCTCTAGTAGCGACGCTCTTGGCTCGTTTAAACGAGACCATTAGTTGGAGGGAGCATAAGTGATATGCCACCCGTCACATAGCCACATTCGAAATGATTGACTTGCGACACTGACTGAGCACGTTCACATGTCGTCGGCGGAGCTTTAGGCTCAGAATCCTCTATGTCAGAAGCATTACGGATAATTGTCTGAGCGATAGACGTTGTGATTTTCCCAACGGAGTAGCGGATGCGCCTCTATGGGCAGCGCTTTCATCAATGGTCGATGCGCTATCCAGCGCATATGACGAGACAGCAATAGTAAATATTGCTGTCATCATGTTATGAGCAATGAGAGAAGTTTGAATGGGCAATAATGCGCCATCATCCTTCCGCATTAGCTCGTCCGCATCACTACTATGAGGTCACGGCGATGGTGTCAGCTCCTTGTAGTCGACAATGAGCGATTGATCAACCTCCTCACTGTTAAAGTGGGATGGATTTTTTAGGCCCCGTTAACGCGACAGCAGCAGTAGCTGTCGGCGTTTTGACTTAAGCAGTGGACGGTGCGCTTAGCACGTGGTTATGTGGGTGTATTCGCAAACAACCCACAAACGTTGCCCCTTAGGTAGCATATTAAGGTCCGTGTATGACACAGGTAGCGAAAGTGAATGAGAGGACTAAGTGGCGCGAAGGGCAGCTCGCTGTTCCTCTGTCCTCTTTGACGAATTTCGAAATGTAAATTCGTTCTTAAAGGGGGGATGGCGCTAAAGTTGCTCTAATGTTAGACAGTCCCATTTAAGTACTTAAAGGATGGTCGATTACTCAAAAAAGTAATTGAACCCACCACTTGGGTGTAATTCACAACGTGACTCTCTCTTGTGTATGTGATGCACATGGGTGCATTCACATTTGGAGGGATAACGCCTAGCATCATCCGTTACTTGAGGCTTAATGAAAGATACGCTCGCAATACATATTAGTATTTACAGAAATGACATTTTTGATTAGTAAAAATAGGTATTTATATTTAATACGATTAAATATAAATCAGTCTGAGAATTACTTCCTACTTGGTAAGTGCGCACGAGGAGTCGGATCACCGCTCTCGTGACGACACTTTACAAAAGCACTTGATGCGTTGAGTGAGGTCGCTAAAGGGCTCACCACAGCTACCTCACGGCACACGAGAGTAGACGGCCTAACCGCTTTCTCGCTGTGCTAGGGTGCGTGCTTAAGTAGAGCGTGGCTGCATTAAGACAGAGCACATTAAAAGGGATGCATTCCCGTGCACCTGGGAAGAAAAACACCTGTTCATTTTGCAGAAAGACGTTCGAGACTTTAGATAAAGTGTGTTTATAACGTGGGGTATTCTCTTATCGTGGATTCAGCTCTCAACGTTGTAAGTTTATATTCGGTTACTACTGTTTGGGCTCACCAGGCTTCGCTGCCCGAGTTCAAATCCCTTCCATATCTCATATTTCTCAAGGATTTTCATTAAGTTGTCATAAAACTTTTTCGGAACATATCTAATGGACCAAGTGCAAATAAAGTGGAAAACGAGTGGTTAGAACTCTGCTTACCAAACACAACAAAACAACCGATATAAATCATTTCGCATCTTGAGCTTAAGGCTCTCTCTTATAATTTTGCTACTGCTTTTGGCATTGAAACCTGCCGGCACCAGGCGTGATTTCATTGCCGTTTGAGGCTGTAGATGTCAGGACCAGTCAACTCGCTGAGCTCTTGACCACTCATTTCGGTTTATCTTTTAAACCATTCATTTTCTCTAATTCAAATTTATATGTGCGCCATATTAAAAACAAGCAAAAACGTTTTCGCGTCAGGAGAGATGATACTAAGTAAGAAACATATTTAGGATGGGCGATATCTTAAGGAGTGAACGGTTAGAAAAACTGAATCCTAATTCAGTCGTAATTTACCCTCATTTCTTACAGTAGATGTAAGCAATTAAGAAGGTACTTCGTAGTGAATTTCAAATTTACTTTTAACGCACGGACGTGAGTGTAAGACTACTATAAAAACGAGGTCTTACCTTGAAACAGTACCATACACAACATTCATCGATTGAGTGTTTGCAAGCAGCATTGACAAGTCAAAACATCTATACTAAATGTGCTATCCAACTTATTTTGCCACTTAGCTTCCATGTGTCGCAATTGCATCGCATACGTGTTCAATAGGGCGAAGTCAATTCTTAACAAACGTTTAGCTGCTTTCGCAGTTTCTTAGGCCTTGCAGCTGCTAACAAGATGTGCGTCTACCTCGGCCACTGTCTAGACGTAGATGAGCTGAGCAACCCCGCCACGACCTAACATTAAGCATTCCGATGAATTTACGACCAAACTAGCGGCTTCGCAGGTAATGAAATAAATTGGTGCGCAGCATGTAGAGGCATGCTGTAACGTAGCACTACGACTTGTACTGCTTCAGTACAAGTCCACTACGCACTGCCTCAGTACGAGTGGTGCCTCACGTCACTTCACGTACACTAATACGTGCAGAGGAAGTCTTCTCTTTAAAACACTTGCTTTAAAGAGGGTAAGATGAAAAACTGTATTTAATATAGTTAAGTATCTTGTAAATGCTAACTTAATTATAATCTAATACTTAACATGAGTTTTTTTCTAATATGTTCTCTCTTTGCGCGCGTCCAGCGCTGACTGGACCGCGGAGAAAGTAGATATAATCGTCTATATTTACCAATGGATAAGTCTTTAGAATATTACCATGTACTATAATATTCTAAAGACTTATCCATATTCTCCAAATATTCTCTGCCTTTTAGATAATATATTAATTACAACCTTAAAGTGTTAATTTCATGTAACGATACACCCCGTTACAACGCCCCTCCCTTAATCGACAATCACTCTGACTGTCATTGGGTAGAGTGGTCACTATAAGACCACTTTATTAAAAACGATGTTGATTGATCAGATTCATCATTTTTTAATTCTATCGCATGGTTAACAAGTCCATGCGGTATACGATTATGCGGCGCCTTCGCTGCGGTTCATGCAGCTGCGGGCGACGCATTATTGTCTCTTGCGGCAGACGTTCCGTCTGCCGTATTGTCATCTTCTCCCGCAACTCTAAATGTTGCGGATGCACGTGGTGATACATCACGTGAATGCGACCCTTCTTTGGAGGTCGACTTCGAATGCGAGTCGGACGAAATGGCCGACTCGGGGAGAATAGAACTATCGCCTGATCATCGTCAGGCGGCTGACTATGAGCCTTTGAATAAGGGGGCTCATTTGAGTAGACGTGCTGGTAGCATTCGCTACAGCATGTTGGGTTCAGACGATGAGGATGATTCCTCATCGCCAGCGCCGTCTCCCGTGCCGTCACCCCACATATTTATGTGCGTGGTGATAACAATGGCGTAAGCCATCGTAATAAAAGTTCTTGTGGTACCCCTGCTTCAGTGGGTACCACTCAGGGAATCGCAGACACTAAAATGTCTCGTCTTGCCCCTGAAAAGAAGCCGTGGCTTTTGCCCGAGCAGCTAATTAATAGCTTGTCTGGAGAGACTAATCCTTACAATAAATATCCCTTTTTTATTGCGACAAAGCTACATGGCCTTGATCCCATCGCGAAGAACGTTCGCGCTGGGGAGGATTTTTATCTCAATGCTTTTTTCAAGCATCGATGGTATAGTTGCAACAATAAGCGAGATAAAGTCTCGCTTATGCAAGGTTGGAGCGCGTTCATTCGCAGTGTCAATGACATTGGACGCGAAGCCCCGCTTCAAATACTTAACGCGATTCGCGTTTAGTTTGAGAAACGAACTCCAACCGGTGCAAGGTACAAATTGCATCGGTTGTCACCTGAGGCAGGACTTTCATGCATCACGTGGGGTGACCCCTGCCCGCGTTGTGTTGACAACACGAAGCGAGTAAAAGGGGATGTCTATTCTCTTTATTCGCCCTGGGGAAGGGCTCACATCTCTATCGAGATGCGCGATGCGATTGACAGCGAACTAGATAACTCGTTCGCTGCCCGTTCACATCACGGTGATTTTGGATACGTTCCACAAGGAAACGTTGACCACCGTGGGAATCTACCAATGATTGTGTCGGAGGAGAAAAAATTTAATCCGACCCATGTGTCGACTCTAGAGTCGAAGATCGACAAACTCGATCGCTTCCTCCATGATTTGAGGAGGGACTTGATCACGAGCGCGGTAAGCGTCGCTCGTTTGTGCAGACGGTGCAGGCTCACCATATGGAATGGCCGGAAGACCGTTCGAAGAGTGCGTACTACATGTTGGAGTACGAACGGAATTATCACGCTCTTCGTGATGAGCTGTCGTCAGCTCATCGCGGTTTCGAGGATCTTCGGACCCTAAGTGAGAATCCCCAGATTCAGCATGAGAATCTGGTTCTTGACCACAAGAATCTTTTGGGGATTCTTGAAAAGGGTGGTCACATCCGTCCTCGGAAGACTCCGCGTACTGATGGTACGGGCGGAGCCGACCAACGTAAGACGTAGGATGCGAACGCATCCTACGTGGCAATTCTATTGTGTACGCATCGCCTCTGCGATGCAGAACACGGAATGGCCCAATGAACTTGGGTAGTAGTTTAATGCTACCCACATTAGTGACTACACGCTTAGGTAAGTTTAGCGTAGAGAGTAGCACTAGATCATTAATTTTAAATGAATGAACATTTGCTCTCCCATATTTGTCTGCATTCCGTATCTGTCGGTCCACTATGTTAGCAATGGAATCCTGAACGAAACGGATTATTGATTCTCGAGTTAGTAAAAATTCTTCTGCTGACTCATTTTTGTTTTGTCTTTTTCAGTACGCTTTGTGCGTACTGCCATGAGATCATTCTCGTCTTCGATGTCGATTTCTTCGACATCGACATCACACGCGTCGTTATCAACTTCGACGCGTGATGAGCATGAGCCAGAAATGGTTTTGTTCGTGCGAGTCCACCCCCCCCCCTTAACTAGAGAATCCCTCTAATTGGGTGGGTATGCGAGGATGGCGTAAGCCATTAACAAAGAACGGTGTATACGTTGTAGACGCATGCACCAAATTATTGATGGCGAAGTCGACCATTGGTAAAAACTCGCTCCAATTCGGATACGATTGGACGTAACCTCGAAGTATCTCTTCGAGGACGCGATTTACGCGTTCCGTCTGACCATCTGTTCCTGGATGATCAGAAGTTGACATAGTCAGCCGTGTCCCGAGAGATCGGAACACGGATTGCCAGAACTCCGCCGTGAACCGTGATCTCTATCCGAGACCAGTTCACGGAGTAACCCGTGGAGTTTAAATACCGTGTCGATAAAGACACGGGCACAACCCGGAGCCATTATCGACTCTGGTACTGCAGCAAGATGCATCATCTTGCTGAATCTGTTCACAAAAACAAGGATTCCATTTTTTTGTGATCGTCTTCGGGAAATCCGATGACGAAGTCCATAGATACGGACTACCAATACTCTGCCGGATGTGGTAGGGGTTGGAGAGGTGCACGGGATGAAGGACTAGGTTTTACCCGTTGACATACCTCGCAAGCACGAATGTACTTGCGCACGAACTGATACTGGCGGACCTGTAAAAGTGCGACTTACTGTGAGATAAGTCTTCTCCAGTCCACGATGCCCACTTGTTTGTGCATCGTCACACTCACATAATGCGCAAGCGCAAATAATTGTGTGTTGGGACGACGACACGTGGAGTGTCGCCGGCAACGGCTGTGTAATACAATAAGCCGTTGCGTGTTGTGTATCGATCGGATGACGATCGATATAAAGCCGTTGAATTTTTTAAGGATTTATCGGATGGATTCATTAGATGAACAATTCATCGCAGAAAGTCCTTATCTTCTACGTAGGCTTTCTTTATGTCATCAAATAAGGTTGATGACGAAAAACTTAAAATGGATGTTGCAACAGTGGAATTTTTTCCACAGTTAGAAGGCGCAGCCGGCTTGAAATCGGGTCGGCGTGAAAACACATCAGCGACGACATTGAGTCGTCCTGGTTTATACTCCAAGGAGATAATAGACTCCACAGAAAAGGATAGGCACCTCGCCATTCTTTGCGGGAAGTGTTGGCAATTTACGGCCGTGCGTGATGACGCATGGTCCGTATATACGATGAACGGTCTATCTCCGAGGAGATAGACCCTTAACTTAGCCAGTGCATATTTCATGGAAAGGAGTTCCTTTTCATGCACTGTGTAATTGCGTTCAGCTGGTTGCAGACGACGTACTCCGCGCCGTCTGTATCGTTTTGCATCAACGCACACCGATTGCGAAATCGCTGGCGTCACAGACCACATGAAATGGTCTGTCTTGATCTGCAATCGCCAAGATGGGCGATTGCATCAAGCTTTGCTGGATACTTTCAAACGAACGCTGACAATCAGCGTTCCATAACCATTTCTCGTCTTTTTTCAAGAGACGAGAGAGATGAACTGTCATCTCTGCATAATTGCGAGAGTACTTGTGCAAGTACGCCGCTAAACCAAGGAACTTTCTAAGTCCCTTGACATCGACTGGAACTGGCCAGTCGGT
>NC_090610.1:6704674-6761592 GCF_004359215.1 Bremia lactucae | reverse complement strand
TAGTGATTGACCATCCCCTTAAATACACAAAGTGTACTTAACGCGGACTGTGTAACATTAAGGCAACTTTAGCCCGTTACAGTCTTAATTTCTCGATATACTAAGCATTCCTTGGTATACCTACTATTTCTAAGTCAGGCTTAGCAACTAATAGATCTTCCTCTTTACGTCGTGAACGTGTAGTATTCGGGGGTACTTTGCCTACACTAATATCAGTGTAGGTTACCTTGTTGAGCTTCAGTATCCCTATTACATGATTGTAATGGTGTAACGGGGCACTGCCGACTTGACTTCAGTTAAAGTCCACTTCGCACTGTTTCAGTGCGAGTGGTGCCTCGCTTCACCTCACGTATACTAGTACGTGCAGAGGAAGACTCTCTTTTAAAACATTTGATTTAAAGAGGGTTGAAAGTAAATTGTACTTAATATAATTTAGTTCTTATGTTTCTATCTATTTGATACTAACTTATTACACAGGTGTCCCTCGGATTATTTATCCCCTCATAACTTGTAACCTCACGTACTTTATACGGTATTGGCTCCACCATTACCGTTCTATGGTGTCTAACTTATAACTAAATAACAAGTAAGATTTGAAGAAAATAATAGATTTCCGATGGAAGAATTTATTACTACCAAACTAGTCCAGCCAGGAATCCAAGGTAAGTTGCGTATTGGCTGCTGTACGTTTGGAAATTTGAAGGTCCCGGATGCGCCTATATAGGGTCCTATCAAAAGGATAAGAAGTGTGGCAGTTATAGCTAAGGAGTTCAGCTTTTCACGCTTGCTGACCTGAACTTCCCCCGCATGCTCTGGCTCCTGATTCTCATCCTCCTCCTCTTCTGCCTGCTGAGCCAATTGCAATGATTTCCTCATTTTCCAGCTCCTCGTGCGCCACCTTCTCCTCATCTGGATTAAAAAAATACTCAATTGCCATAGGGTTCCTTAGCGGTAGCCTCTCTAAGGCTTCATGCAGCTCTAGCTCAATTCCCTGCTCCTCCGCGTTCACCATCTCCAACTGCGGTGCTGCTGCAAAGAGGCCGGTATGCCTAAAGCAGTTTACCGCTGTGGTAACGCAAATATCCTCCTATGTTCCCATACACCACGCATTGCTGTTATCTGGTCAACCTTGTAGATGTTAGCCTCCCCTCGCTCATCACGGTCCACGGCATTCTGAAGGTGAAAGCGCCTGTAATGGCGCTTGAATGAGGCAATGATGCCAGCATCCATGGGCTGTTTTGTTTATGTGCAGTTTGGTGAAAGGAAAGCGGCCTTGATATTTCCAAGCTACAGTTCTTCCATTATGTCAGTCGGAACATTATCTATCAGGAGAAGAACCTTCCTGCCCTTTCCCGAGCAAGGCTTGGTTAAACTGATATCCAGGTACATTTGCAATATCACATGACATACAAGTTACCCTCATGTCATTGTCAAGTTTCTTTAGCCGCTCTTGGAAACATAACGGTCAAGATGATATAGGTGTTTAACATTGTGACTTATTATTGGTCGGGCGAAGTCGAGCATATTGTTGAATCATTATTTATTGGATGAGCTAGAATTCACTGGTTTAGCAGTATCGACCCAGGGTGACTTTGTCACCTTAACAGATAGTTTTGAGTTGGATAGAATTTACATCCACCACGTGCCCCTGCAATTAAAGTTGAAGGCTGTTTCGTTCGCTCGCAGCAGGCGAATGAATGTCTGCTGCCTTTGATTATGAAGCAGCTGCACATACCCGTGGATCCTTCGTTGTTGCATTAGAGGCGTACAGTTTTGCTATCCATGCGATGATAGCGTTGAAGCGTTACAAAAGCCAAATAGTGCAGCCTTTCAAAAATGACGCTAGCCGTCATCACGGATGACGCTAGGCGTCATCGCTCCTAATGTGAATGCAACCTATGTGCATCACATACGCAAGGGTTGGTCAAAAATGTGTACCACACCCGAGTGCTGGGTCTACTTACTTAAATTTTTTGATTGACCATCCCCTTAAGTACTTAACAAGTTTGTGGAATCATACTTTATTGCAAATAGCCAATACCGTGAGCTGGACAAATGCCTAAAGCTTTTTTAATTCGAATGCACTCACAGCAAATTGCAAAATGTGATGCGTCCCACGCGACAGTAAAGTAAACATAATCGTCTGCATTGGTGCTCTTAGATAACTTTATTGAATTAGTGAAAAGCCTTTATTCTGTATACCAGAAACCTGCTTATTAGTACGTCTCTGCCTACTTTGATTGGAGTCAAAACAAATTTAGGACTCAACGACCAGATGTCAGCGGAGTATGTGATACCCATCTGACATTACTAGCCATTCCCACAACATCAGAATTGGTTTTTTGATCACTACCATTCCAACCGCATCAGAGCTGATTATTTATTGGGAACCAAGTTTAATAAGTCCGTTAAGGACGTAATTGCTGTATGTCGCGTCCGACCATTACTATGATGAATTGAGGACCTTCCGCTTGTACTGAAGCAGTACAAGGTAACCTACACTGATAATAGTGTAGGCAAGCCCCGAATACTCCACGTACACGACGTAAAGAGGAAGATCTATTAGTTGCTATGCCTGACTTAGCAATAGTAGATTTTCCGAGGAATGCTCAGTATATGGAAAAAGTAAAGCTGCATTTAATATATATATGTCCCACAAACTAATACCTTCCAGTTCTGACTTTAATATATTAATATGCAAATATGTAACGTGACTCACTACTTACCGCCATTCGAGCAACTAAAAGCGATTGGCGAGGGCAGCGTTTTTTCGCTGCGCGTGCGCTTCGTGCGTGGTTGTGTGCATGTCTTTGCAAACGACTCATCAGCTTTACCCGTGTGCGACCAAGATGTACACACACTGGTAGCTAAGAATGATTGAGAGGACCAAAAGTGGCGCGAAAAGTAGCGGAGCTACCTCGCTCCTTAAGTCAGAGAAAGACTTTTAGACTCAGAGAGTCTCTTAGTTCTACAGAACTAATGGGTTTAACAACTCAGGGAGTCGCACAAGCTATTAAATCTTAATGAATTGTAGTTCAAGGGATTCAGGAGTTCGTAGAACCGAGTGGCAACTAGTGCCCAATGGCATATACCTTAGAAAGACTTCTAGCTCTTACGGATGAATGCACAATACTTAGAAAGACACTTAACGCTTTATGATCACAAAGAACTACACTTTATTTAATTATTTAATCGAAGACTTACCCCAGCTAATTTAAAAATAGATTCCGGCCGCCAAATTTATATCTGGCGGCTACCACATTTGTTACCCATAATAAATGGGATTTTAGTAATATTTTTTTTAGAGTGGGATAAAAGGGTATTTTACCGATAAAGTGAATGTACCACAACAAAGGTTTTCCAACCGATGTGTGTCCCGTTACACCCTCCCCTATCAGACTGTTGACACCGAGTAACAACATTCGCTTCATTTCCTCTTTGAGGTTGGGACCTTAACAGCTAACGGTTCGGTTGTGTTTTGTTTCCTTTGTCTCATGACAATCAAGCGCGAGTCACAGACACTTAGCACCTTCCTCGTCGATTAGGGAATGATAAACTTTAAAAGTCACTCTCCATCAGAGGATGAGAAGAATATGCGTCATTCTTTCACGCCTTCTCCTCCGGACGAACGTCGGTGGGCCCTAAATCCGTTCCCATGAGCGATACCTTCCGCCAAAGGTAATGACGCGAGGTATTGACCTCGCGTCATTACACGTGATCAAGCCCGTGGGGCTTCGGTGACCTCCACGAGGGAAATCCCGATCGTGTTGTTTCCAAACGAAACAAGGAGTGAAAATAGGATCTCATTTGAGAACTGGGTCATCCGGGCCCGCCGCCTCCGTAATATTTGGAATATCAGAGAGTCTGCGGATAGAGGTGATGTTCGTTTATAACGGAAGCTTCGCTACGATTTCGCCACGCTGAAGGCTAAAGGCCGGTTAGGTTCGGTATTTATGCCACAAAACGAAGAAAGGTCTAGCCGATATTTCAGTGCTTCAGTTGACCGTAGAACTATGGATCGAAGCCGCGCTGAAGCTTAAGATCTAACTATTTCCACTTTAAGTTGTGAAAAGCGTCGTGTGACGCAAGTTGACCCTGAACGTGGTGCTCAAAAGCGTCAACAGCTTACGGGCAATCTTCCCGAAGAGATACCTCGAACTCCCAAGAGTTTTTAGAAGTGGGATACCCTAGCCACTTCACCAGATACTGGTATTGGCCCTTACATCGACGTCGCTTTAAAAGTTTCTTAACGTGAAACTGAAGGTCCTCCCGGGCATCAAGCAGCGCGGGAGGGGGCTGGACTCTTGGCGGAAGCATTTGGTGCTCTAAAGCACGAGGTGCATTTTCTTCATGAGGTCCTTGCTCGGGTTAGGAGCTCCTTTGAGGCGGTTCAGAACCATATTTTAGTGATGGATCGTCAGCAACCTCGGTTAGAGGGCAAGCTGCACATCCTGGTGAGGATGCAGCAGTCTGCAGCACGACCGCCTGTCTCAGCGCAATCGCCTTGAAGTCCACGTGGTAAGGGTCCCGATATGGCTTAAGCAAGCCGACGTAGAACGCTGGGTGTGTACACAGCTTGCTAGGAAGGTTTAGCGTGTAAGGTAGGCCGTTTTTGGTCACGACCGTAAATGGTCCAATAAAGCGCGGGCGCAATTTGGTCTTAAACTACCGTGGTAACCAAGTTAGTAAGTAGGTTTTTAGCGTTTAATAAAACTCGGTCTCAACCTCATAAGGATTAATACAGCTTCTTCCTTTGGCATCTGCATGTTCTTTCTGTTTGTTTTGGCTATCAGCCATCGTATCCCTTACATGTCTTAAGACACTAAATCGCGTCGCGAGAAACTCGATTACTTGTTTCCGAACGGTAACTGGGCTGATATCAGCAAGCCTATCGGCTAATTCACCCCGACCAAGCCCTGATCTACGCAGTGAAATGGTTTACGGAACTCGTAAGTGGGTGAGACGGTTGACATAGAATGGAGTATAGCGTGTAGAGGCATGTTCAGCGTTTTTTATTCAAATTCCACCACTGGGACATAGAGCTCCAGCGCTTGGGTGTCTGAGCACACACACTGCGCAAAACGTCTTTAATAACGCGATTGACACGTTCAGTTTGACCATCGGTCTGCGGATCGTCCGCAGTGGATATATCCCACCTGGAGCCAAGCACTCGGAATGTTGACTTCCAAAATTTTAACCGCGAAAGGGGTATTGATCAGAGACAATTGCCACTGGCAAACCGTGTTCTCAAAACACACGATCGATGGACAGCCTTGCTGTACCTTCACTACCAATGGTAACCGGCACAGCCGCTAAGTGAGCTATTTTGCTCATTCGGTCAACAAAGACCACTATGCCAGACTTATCGACTAAATCGTTTCGTAGACCGTAAACAAAATCCATACTAATGGACTCCCAATACCCTATGGGTTCGGGCAGACTTGCCAGTGGCGCAGCAGCATGCACAGAGGGTTTACCTGTTGGCAAGTTTCGCATATGCAAACGTATGTGCTGACCCATTTATAAAGTTTGAGCCACCAATAAATCTGGCTTACAGAGCCGTAGGTCTTTTCCTAACCGAGATGACCACCAAGGACATAATCGTGGGCCTCATAGACGATTCGGTACTTCAAACCCTCATCATGAGGAACAACGACGCGGGGGGGATTCGTAACGTCCGTGCGATAAATCAATAAGTCGTTATCGATAAAAATTGATGCAACCTTGCACGCAAATGTGCCCACAATTTTTAAACCAGAATCAGAGTTCTGTAGAGCTCGTAGTAGAGATACACACTGTTCATACTTGGCGTAAGCCGAACGGATTAATTCAGTAACAGACAACATGATAATCGTTAAATGAGAGAGCTCATAATCCGGCCTGCGTGATAACGCATCGCCTTAGTATTCTGCTTGCCAGGCTTATACGTCACCTCGAAGTTGTATTCGGCGAAAAATGATAGCCATCGGGCCATTCGCTGTAAGAGATGGGGCGACTTAGTCGCCGTGCGTAATGACGCGTGATCTGTATACATCACAAACGGCTTATAGCCGAGCAGATGAGCTCTGAATTTATCGAGAGCATACTTAATAGCAAGCAACTCTATGCCATGAACTGGGTAGTTCTTTTCTGCAGCTTTTAGCTGTCTAGAACGCAATAACATGTTCACACCCATCAACATCTGTTTGTAACAGAGCACTGCCAATGGCAAAAATTCGAAGCGTCACAGCCGACACTGAAAGACCAATTTGGATTTGGCAGTGCCAGAATCGGAGAATGGATAAGACTATCTTTTACTGCTTGAAAAGCAATGTTTTGTGCTAGTCCAGCACCATTCTGTATCCTTTTAAGGAGATTAGATAATGACCTAGCCATATCAGCGTAGTTTTCGCTATATTTGTGTAAATAATTGGCGAGACCCAACCACATACGCAGCTCCTTTTGGTTTTTAGAACGGCCAACCTACTATGGCTTTACCTTAGCGGAATCCGCTCTAAGGCCTCGCTTCACAATGAAGCATCCTTAAAAAGGATTTCTCTTGCGCCAAAAATGCATTTTGATGCATTGGCATATAATTTATTTAGGGGATACACTCGAGCGCTGCTCGCAAATAGTCTAAATGGCTTTCCACATCCGACCGACCCTGTTCCGCACGACTATGGAGAAAAACATCAATATAAGGCTGCGTATAACCTCGATGAGGGCGGTACAGTTGCGTCACTAGACGATTAAATGTTGCCGGGGCGTTGGAAAGCCCTTGTGGCATAACCAATTACTCCCTTAGTATACCGCTTGGGGTGCTAACCCCTGTGAAATTGACTTGTTCCGGGAACCAAATACTTTGTTACACGACAGTGGCCTTTACCAAAGGAACAGTGTGGCGTCATTGACGATTCCGTCCGTGCTAAGCACGAGGATACAAGAGAGCAAATCCCCTTATTCGACACCGATATTTTGTGTCAAAAAGCCAAATGGTAAATGGCGCATTGTACATGCTTATAATAAGCTAACTCCAAATCCCCTTATTCGACACCAATATTTTGTGTCAAAAAGCCAAATGGTAAATGGCGCATTGTACATGCTTATAATAAGCTAACTCCTGCACTATATCTGCGCAAATCTCCAGTCCTAGGAAAACATGTTCTTCAGAACAATATGGTGGGATGTACTATGCACCGTGCCTTGACTTAGTCGATGGTTACTACCAACTGCTCATGCAAGCTAGCGATATCCCGCTTACACCTCTATCCAGAGGTAAAACAGATGGTGGACTGTTACATACCACATCTTGGAATTCCTTAATCAAAAAATAAGATGGATCCGTAGGATCTTTAATGATCGATGACCCACTCTGCGCACTAAGCGAAGCTTTTCTGTCATACAAGACAGCTTCGTCCAGAGTGACGATGGGTTCAACTCAATCGTTGGTCGAATGACCCCATCTCGGATAAGTCGCCAGCCTGTAAAGCTCGTCCAAGTCGAGACAATACGCCTCTTAAAGACCGGGATATTCATGTTTCCGGATTTTCCAGCCAGTATTGGTTCTATACCAGACGTGGTGTCGAATTCGACATCCGACAGGGAGTTAGGAAACTCAACTTCCTTTACCACCGAGCGATTACGTGTCGCTTCACGTGCATTAGAAGCGTTTGACCCCAAATGCTTTGGCGAACCGTCAATAGTGTCACTACTGACACTCAGTATGGTGCCACTTCAGCCGACCGAACTCGGTAGACTTAGACGTGCCACTCCAGGTATCTCAGGGATATTACACCCTTTGATGACTCGGCCTTAGGCCAACAATGCTTTCAGCATTCAGTGGATCGTTATTACAACGAGTTTTACTCGATGAAGAACGTGCCGTTCGACTTATTTCTGCTGAGTCGGGCTCACAATGAATGTTTTCAGCATAGGAGTTTATCAACTCAGACATTTCTAACGTGTAAAACACTGACAGGCTCAGTAAATGATCCGCCCAAATAGCGGTTTTGTTGCCTAGCAAAGGTGGGTTCATGACTCTCCAAAACTTTGCTAGGAACATTGCGCGTGGCGCCTAAGGTCTTAGACCTCCAATCGATCCATGGCTCATGGCGTTCACGCCAGGCCATATCAAGGATGAGATCATATCTCGAAGACAAATCAAGGACGAGACAGCGTTCCATACTGTCAAAGTCCAGAAACTTTAAACCTAAGTTCAATGGAACTATAGGAACAGTGACACGAGTTCCAGTCGCTAAGCGAACAGTGATTGTATCACTTTCATGCGCTTTAATCGCCTCAATGTATTGTTGACTTCCTTCACGGAAAGACGTCGAGCATAATTGCAAGAGTCAATCAAAATTGACCATGGTTCGCCAAAGCCCTTCACAGTCGCTTGGGCGACGAACAATCCAGGCTTAAGCTCACACCTCGTGCCAAAGCGCATCGGCTAATTTAGGGTAGGTCCTGTTTCCTCTCACCTCCTAGAGGTTCAACAGAGCCTATGTCTTTTCAGTAGAGCGCCCGCACCTACTGGGTATCGACGCTTTCCCGCACCGTACCAGATTTCTGGGATAGGTCGGAAATGTTGCTCTTTCGAGCTTTACGCGTATTGCGTAGGGTACAGGACGGACGTGAATGTTTCGTGCTTCCGCGCATATAACATCTACGGATGTTCGTAAGCTGTTCCACAGCATGATATGCCTCTTCTCATTCCTCAACGAGGCTTGTTCCGGTCTATAAGACATTACCCATGTGCTCGAAGAACTTGTACGGTAAACAGGCATGCTAACACGAGCAGATTAAAAGTCGAACTCAGCGCGTAGAGCTATGACAACTCTTCTTCAAAAGTGGCAACATGAGATCGGAATAGTTTCGTCCGGGCAACGCCCTCATTGAGACCCCCCTCATAAAAACTGTTACCACAATTGCTTCTGGCATCGGGTCTTGATGAAATAGATGCAAGAAGAGTTCTTAGCTCCTGGACATAGTCCTCTAGGGTTTGTTTACACTGTCGAGTCGCTAGGAGCTGTGCTCGCATGCGAAAAGCCTGACAGGCGGTGCAAACATGCTAGGCATTTGCTATTATAGCGAACCCGTTGAGGGAAAAGCGTCGTTTATGGACGTACTGCACGATAGTACACACTCCATCGCTCTACCTCCGAGTTTGGAAATGGTCATAGCCGCCTTTGACGTTCTGTTACGAACAAGGCGAAATCTCTGGACATATTTGTCTGCTTAATCCAAAATGGGAGATTTTCTTCCTCTTTTTCCTCAAACGTCTTCACGTTGACAGCAAGAGGGCAAGCCTTCGGCTTTGAATCAGGAACAGAGATGTCTGGGTTGACATTGATGCCGCTAAGTGCTCTTGTATCCGGTCGATTTTAGAGGCTTCATCTTGGATGAAGGCTTCAAGCCTTGCATGCAAACCTCTGGTCCCTGGGATAAAATGAACTCTATTTTTAAGCCTAAATAAAGCTTTGAGCTTGCCATAGGCTGCGCGTTGCGCATCTGAAAGTACGAAAAAATCTTCCATTTCAGTAAGGGGTAGTATTATAAAGACTCAGGCGTAGATTGAGTACGAGTGCTACCAGGTGTAGCGGAGCTACCTCGCTCCTGAAGTCAGAGGAAGACTTTAAGACTCAGCCCTTATCTCTTAATTCTAGAGAATTAATGGGTTTAACAACTCAGGGAGTCGTACAAGCTATTAAAGCTTAATGAATCTTCGCTCAAGGGATTCAGAGAATCGTAGAACCAAGCGGCAACTAGAGCCCAATGTTATATACCTAAGAAAGGCTTCTACCTCTTACAGATCAAAGCGTAAGCCTTAGGAAGGCACAAACGCTTTAAGATCACAAGGGAGAACAGCACTTTATTAAATTATTTGATCTTAAACCTTACCCTAGCTAATTTAAAATAGATTTGGGCCACCAAATTTATATCTGGCGGCGACCACATTTGTTACCCATAATAAATGGGATTAAGTAATTAACTATTTCAGAATAGTATAAAACGGTATATCACCCATAAGGTAAATGTACCACAACAACGGTTCTCCGTCCGATGTTTGCCCCATTACATTAGTTCTAAGGCTTTTAGAATAGAGAAAAAGTAAAACTGTTTAATATTTTAAGCTCCTATGTAACGATCTTCTATCTTCTACAGACTATATATTATAATAAACGACAAACTATGTATGGCGCCTCCTTGCGCACCGCACAATCGTGTCTTGTGACGATTAGCGAGTTAATCTAAACTTAAATCAACTAATCGATAGAACTAATATATATATATATATATATTTTACCAAACTGGGTAATATTGGAACGACAAAGTCAAACACTTTATAAAGATAACTATTTGTACTTTTTTGCTTCTTTCGTTTCATGGAACAAAAATTTTATTTTTATCTTTTAGGAAATAATACTTATGTAACGGGACACCCCGTTACATCACCCCCTTAGCCAACAGTCACCATAGTGACTGATGTGGTGAGAGGGAATACTATTATGTATTTTCCTGTAATTTTGCATTATTGGATTTAATCAAATATTCCAGTTTTGTCGCATTATTGACTTTTTGTTCAGAAATCAATATGGCAACGAATAGGTCTGTGCGGATAGCCCGTGTGGCTGCAAAGCTGGCAGCTGCATGGAGCTGCAGGTAATGCAAATGTTTTAGTAGACGCTAATGTGTGTACTGTGGGTAATTCTTCATATACTACTTCCATTGAAGGCATCATCTGTTGATGTCATTGCAGGTGACAGTGACAAGTCACCTGCTACACCAATTGTAGCTGACTGGTCCAAATCACTGTCATAGCCCGACTTAGTGGCTACTGTGAAGGCCGTCGGATCCCCCGGAGCCGGGTCCTTCTAACCTTTGAGTCCAACGTGACAATCATAGAAGTGATGACGAGCTTGTTCAACTCGTCGGACCTCTTTCGTGGGAAGTCATCTGATGATGACTCCATGGACAACGATCACTCTGGTGACGTTAGTATGCGTCACCAGGAACTAAGGGATCGTGTAGGGGAGAATGTTGCTGTTGGTGCAAGTTTGCATCATCAGGAAAGAATTGGTTTAAGGATCGCTCCGAGAGCCATTTTAGTGTTAACGTTAACATGAGTCAACGTGAGAGGGACCGCAGTACGTAGGCTCGCTCCCGAAAAGAAACCTTGGTTGCCCTCGAAGGGTAACCTAGATCGTTGGTTTGGTATGACCAACAATGGATACCAAATTCCGTTATTCGACTCATCCAGCTTCACAAGCTTGGTGAGGATGAAACGGAATTCTTCATCGATACTTTTTTCCAGAATCGGTGGTACATCTGTAAGCGGGCAAAGGATGTCAAATTTTATTTCAAGATTGGACAGCATTTGTCTAGAATGTGCAAAGGATAGGCCGCGAGCCTAGCTTGACAAACTGGAAGTTTTCCGTGAGGTGTTCAAAGAACGGACCGTAGTCACTGCACGTTTCAAGTTGCACCATTTGTCTAGTGAGGCAGGGATACCTTGCCTCGCGTTGGGGACTCCTGTCCATGCTGTTATAAAAGCGCAGGTCATGCTCCTAAGAAGGCATACTCCCTTATAGATCCTCATTAAGGGACGCTCATCTCTTGTGGGACGTGCGTTTGGATTATCCTTTTACGAGCGCGGGATGCGCTCGTTCTCTGATGGACCCTCTGTCGAAAAGGATGGGTCTCGTCGTACTGTCGAACGAGACCCGGAACGTCTATCATCAGTTGGAAACGAGGTTCCCAACTATCATGCAAAGGTGGATACCCTCGCCAAAGAACGAATAAAACTCATTCGAACCCCCTTTATCTCACAGTGGTTCGAGATCCATTCAACAAGAAAACACTTCTCACTACTCGAATCAATCAATGGATGTGGAGCTGTAGGAAAATCGGGTTCGCCTCGTTTGACGAACTCGACACGACATCGTGATTTAAACCACACTCTTCACTATTGGGGGAGGACATTGATCACGAGCAATTTGTCGCTGCGAGTTAGCGATGACGGTCGATAATGTTTCTCGTGACCAATTGAGAATTTGTGCACAAGTTGCGGCCGAGCAACTGACGAACGAATGGACAAATCAGTTTTTAAATTGAGCTGGTGACAACTCGTCAGAAGATCTCTTCCTTGGAGGAAAGAGTGGATCGTCTGGGTCATGAGAATCTAACTCAATCCCGAGACCATAAATCTTTGGCTCGGGACGGTCAGTCTTTGGCGGATGTCTTAGACCGTGCCGGTTCAATTCGGAACCGAAAGAAGCCTCTTACTGATAGTACGTCGGAGACGCCCAACATAAAACGTAGGATGCGTACGCATCCTACGAGGCAGCTCGATCTTGTACGCATTGCCTTGGCGGGGCAATAAACGAAAAGGGCCGACTTACCTGGCCAGTAACTTATCACTGTCTATATTCGTACAAATTTGTTATGGTAGGTTTACCGTAGACAGTAGGACTAGGTCTTTAATTTTAAATGAAAGTATGTTTGCTCTTTCATTTTTGTCAGAGTTTCGTTTCTGTCGATCCACCCCATCAGCGATGGCATCATGTACGAAACGGACCACTGCTTCTCCAGCCAGCAGGAAATCACCTGCTGACTCGGCTTTATTATTTATTTCTAGTGCGACTGGTTCGCACGACGGAGATGTCAATCTTCTCTTTAGTGAGAGCATTATTGTTCGAACGAAAAAAGTTGTTTTCGATGCTAAGTCTTTCAGCATCGTTATCAAAGTCAGCAATGGAATTATTGTCCTTGCTGAGATTGTACATTGCAATGTTGATAAATACAACATTGGTATTTTTCGCATTGATTTTAGGGGCAATGCGTGATGAGCAAGAGCCAGAAATTTCCTTGCTCGAGCGAGTCCCCCCCCCCCGAATAAGAATTACTTTCAAACAAGATGAATATACGTGGATGCCGCAAGCCGTTCACGAAAAATGATGTATGCTTTGTAGAAGCATGTACTGCATTGTTGATGGCAAATTATACCATCGGCAAGAACTCGCTCCAACTCGTAAAATAGTGGATCTATCCGCAAAGTATTGCTTCGAGGATATGGTTTGAACGCTCTGTCTAACCATACATTTCAAGATGATCAAAAGCTGACATTTTCAACTGTGTTCCAAATGATTTGAACACAATTTGCCAAAATTTCGCCTGAATCTATGGTCTCGATCTGAGACCGGATTACCCATGGAGTCGAAATATCGTGTCAACAAAGACACAAGCACAATCTTTGGCTGGGACCGACCACATTACTGCAGCAAGATGTACCATTTTGCTGAGACGATCAACGAAAACAAGAATACCATTTTTCTCATAACCGTCGTCAAGAATTCGAAAGACGAAGTCCATGAATGCGGACTGTCAACATTCTACCGGAACAAGCAGAGTTTGTAACGGAGCACGGGATGAAGCACTAAAATTCACCCGTTGACAAACTTCGCAAGCACGTATGTACTTGTGGATGAACTCATATTGGCGTGGCCAGTAAATGTCGGGACTTATCGTGAGATGAGTCTTCTCACGTCCACGAGTCCACTTATTGGTGCATCGTGGCAGTCATACATGATGCGTAAACGCAAATCATAATGGGTGGGGATGACGACACGAGGTGTGTTGCCAGGAAAGGCTGTGTAATACATTTATCCATTGCGTGTTGTGTATTGATCTACTACAGTTAAACAATCTCTTTAAGGATGGTTGTGATGGTTTTCTAAGGTAATCCATTAGCCCTATAAGAGCCTTATCTTCTGGAATAAGCTCTTCTAACGTCGATAAGTAGTGTTGACGACGGAACACAGCTGTGGGCTCATGATCACTGTTGATAGTTGCAACAGCGGGCTTATCCTCGCTGTCGTTCGCGCAGTCGGCTCAAAATCAGGCCGGCACGAAAGGGCAGTAGCGGCGACGTTATGTCGTCCTGGTTTATGCTTCACGGAGAAGTTGTACTCCGCGAAGAAAGGCGGCCATCTCGCCATTCTTTGCGAGAGTGTGGACTGTTCGCGGCCGTGCGTAAAGGCGCATGGTCCATATATTCAGTGAACGTCAATCTCCTAAGAGATAGGCCCTAAACTTAGCCAGTGCATTTTTTATGCCAAGGTGTTCCTTGTCATGCACTGGATAGTTGCGTTCAGCTGGTTATAGCTGACGCGATTGATAACAGACGACGCGCTCTATGTCATCTGTGTCATATTGCATTAACGTACAGCATATTGCAAAATCGCTGGCGTCACAGACCACATGAAATGGTCTGTCTTGGTCCGCAATCGTCAGGAATGGTGATTGCATCAAGCTTTAATTGAAATTCCAAAAAGAACGCAGACAATCAGCGTTCCACGACCATTTTACATTTTTTCTTTAACAAAGAAGAACTATGTAGTCATTTCGGCGTAATTGCGGGAACACATGAAGGAACGCCGCTACGCCGAGGAACTTTCGAAGTCCCTTTACATCGCCTGGCACAGGCCAATCGGTAATTGCCTTGCTCTTTTCCGGATCTGGTCACCGTATTTACCCACGATGCACCCAAGAAGTGGTATCTCGCTTGCAGCGAATATGCAACTCTTGAGATTTGCATACAACTTGGCCTTACGCATAAGTGTAAGAACCTTCCGGACATGAGTACGAGGTACTTCAACGTCGGACTTTCCGTTCATGGCTCTGCTATTGACGAAGACATGATCAAATTAACTCGATGCGAAATCCCGCTCCAATTTCAACAGATTAGTTACACATCTGTTAAATGTCGCAAGGGCATTACTAAGTCCCTGCGGTATAACTAGCCAGTCCCATAGCATTCCGCTTAAAGTACTTACTGCTAAGAGCGGGATGTCCTGTTCACGCATAAGGATCTGATAGAATCCATTTATCAGATCTATTGACGAGAATATAGTACTCTTTGACTTACCACCAGTGATTACGTCTTTTCGTGGTATCGGCGGTTGAGGCGGTACCGTGGCAGCGTTCATTTTATTGAATGCATGCACAATCCTCCATCCTCCTGTTGCTTCACGCACACAGAAAGAGTTCCTTTATCCTTCGGCAACTCGCACGGTACGGACTCAGGAAAGACATCCTCGAATTTGATAAAAATCTTTATAAAAAGGATTTGTCTTTAAAGACTCCCAGGATTGGGACGTAAAACGTTCAATTTGAGCCTTCTCATCCAGGACACTTTCGTCCATCGATGAGCTACTCAAAATTCGTTCGTTCTCAAAAAATGCTATTGCCGACCGAATATCGACCACGTAGTTGTCATCCGTGACAAGTACGCAGATCAGCTTGACTTCGCCACTAGCAGCTCACGCAAGAAACGTTTCGGTTCAAGCGTTGGCAATTAATTTATCTCCGAAGTTCACTTCGGAGGCGCTATCAGATCAAGTGTATAAGCGCCTTCACGTTTACTACAAAATTTACTGTCGTAGATTCCTCTTTGGAACTTATTTTATTGCTACCTGGGACTCTTTGACCACTGGTTTCCGTGAACTTATTCCCACAGATTGTTAAGGACTTATTCCCTCAGGTTTTATTTGGGGCGTTTCCTCTGCAACTGCCTCTAGCTGTGGTTGTGCTACCACAGCGAGATCCTCTACGATCGACTTTTCAGTCGATGAAAGACTTTGAGACTGGCTCTTTTTAGACGAGCGTTATAAACTTCCTTGGATGTTGCTTTTCAAGGAAGCATCCCTGTTTCGTCCACTCAATTTATTCGAGTGGTCGAACTCCGACGCTGCATGTGTTTGTGCACAGCCGTCGGTAACTATCATCACGTCACAATGGTGGATGCCTGTGCTTATACACAGCCGTTGAAAATAAACTCCACCTGGTATTCACACTAAGGTCTTATGCAGTCATGCAAACGACCAGTCCACAAGTGAGGCCATCGCACTCACTTGTAGGACATCGACTTGCTTGGACGCTCCAAGAAGTTTATCAGATGACCCCCTGTAGAACGAGAAACATACCTTGTCCCGGCTTGATGCTGCCAATTTATACATGGCTCGCGCTTTCTGAGCCATAGTAATACAAGGATGACATCTAATTTGTCATCCGTTGACCCTTTTGTGTGTATTCGATGCAAACTACACGCTTCTTTACTGCTAAATATGCGCCTGTTGATAGGTGCACTGTCATTGTCGATAGAGGGATATCTCGCTTAACGAACTTGAGCCTGCAACTTCTTGCGATTGGCGTTGAACTTAATTGTTCGACGCCCTACAATCGACTAGAAATTTTAAGTGGCAAATTATTCAACGCTTTTATTCCAAGGTGATGAGGGCAGTTACACTCAATGTTTGTGAGGAGCAACTTTCGTCAAAAGGCCTACAAATTCTTATGACATTGCTGGATCAGTAGGGCGCTCCTCACCTTCTGACCCCGACTTTTATTTTTGACGATCCGCCTCGCCGTTGCGATTTCGCAACAGCGTCGGATCCGCGAATTCCGTTGTTTCTCGAAGGAGGTCGATCTTTTCGCTCAGTGCTTCTAGGCACTGGCCGTGGAGCACTACACTTATAGGCGTAGTGGCCGGTCTTTTGACAACGATAACATTTTTGTAATCGTTTGCAGCTTGAAGAGCAAAGGTTTCTCGCTTTCTACATAGGAAAGGTCCATCGGTTCTGGACCTCCATGTTCTTGTCGTCTTGGTAGACGATAAGCACCTGAGTGGACGAAAGCCTGTTTCAGGTTAAAGTCTTCCTGTTCCGCTTCAGAGATCGGTTGGTCAAGCTTCTGTAGTTCGAGTCGGAACAGGTGAGTTTTAAAAAGACCGTTTGCGAGACTTTTGATGAACACAGTAGCATGTGTGTGTTCATAAATCGGATGACTCACGATACACCTGACCAGGTATCGTGTATTTTGGGCATAAGCGTGAAGGTCACGCTTGCCCTGCTTCAAATCCAGCAGCTCGGCTCGAGCCCTAAATTCTGCACGTGGCGGCTCAATTTCTGGCCTGAGCCGGGTCTTAAGGACTTCATACGACTCAAATACTAATGGGTCGTGAAGCTTGGCCCCAAGGCCAAGATTTGGCTCGTCCGGCTTAATTGGATATGCCAAATATCACTATCGTCGCATAATCACTGATACGGCGAGCTTCTATGGCGTCGTTTAATTCGGCAAATCATCCTAATAGGGAGTCGCCTTCGCTGCCTTGAACTTAGAGATTTCGATCTTTAAGCTTCCAGTTCGACATAAAACGTCGACCCACTAGCAGCATGTAGATGCTGCTGTCTCAGCAATTTTAATTGTTGAGAACCATGTTCCTTGAACACCTCCGCGTGTTGGGAGCCTTGCTGGTGAAGCAAGGCTACTTTCGCTTGGTCCCCACCAAATTCGTGTTGTCTATCCCCGCATGCTGTTGATCTCTGGCGAGAGTGTACAGCATGGCGCCAACGGCTGGCCCGCCTACGACCGAACTCATTCTTTCGATTGCTCTCCATTTAAGGTCTCTCAAATGAGAAAACCTTTCACGCGTTGCGTGATAGCCTTCTTGAGGGGCTGGAGAGCTCTTTTCTTCTTTATCCAACAAGTCCACGTTCTGTGAAATGTGCGTTGGCCGTTGGACAGACTACGAAGTGCTACAAGGTGTAACGGGACACCCTTTGCTAGTACTGTTAACAGAACTCGACAACCTACACGGATTACAGTGAAGGTCGATTGGCTCGGCTTCTTCACGTTCACGACGGGCAGGGGGAGATTACAGGTAGCTAAATAGTGTTAGCTGCCAACGGTTTGCTCAAATCTTTTAAAATAGAGAAAAAGTAAAACGGTATAATATTTTAAGCTCCACGTAACGACCTTCTATCTTCTTTTGACTTGATTATATTAATAACAAACTATTCATGGCGCCTCCTTGCGCACCGCACAATCGTGTCTTGTGACGGTTGGCGGGGTTGATTGAAACTTAAATCAACCAATCAATAGAACTAATGTCTTATTGCATCAATATTACCAAATTTGGTAAGATTGGAACCATTAAGTCAAATAATTAATTAAGATAATTATTTGTACTTCTTTGCTTATTTCCATTTATAGAACATATTTTTTATTATTACTCATTTCTGAAATAATACTCATGTATCGGGACACCCCGTTACAACGACCACAGACAAAACAACTACTTGATGATAGCAGCCACGCTCTTCTTTAACACACACCTTCAGGCACAGTGAGGTAGGTTGTGGGCGCCTAAGCGACCAAGTATCGTTGTACAAGTGTCGTCACGGAAGCGGAATCCGGCTTCACGTGCGCACTTGTTAACTAGGAAGTAGTTTCTTGACTGATTTATATTTAATTAAATTTAATATATATTCTTTTAACCAATCAATTGATGACATCTCTGTTGGTGTGCACCCCATCGTGGTGAGCGTACTACCTGAACATCTCGGCTTACGGATGACGCTAGCCGTCATCCCTTCCAATGTGAATGCACCTACGTGCATCACATTCACAAGGGTAGGTCACCTTTTGTATTACACCCAAGTGGTAGGTTTAATTACGTACACAAAGTAATTAACCGTCCCGTTTAGTACAGAAAGTGTACTTAATGGGTGTTTGTAACATTCAGGCAACGTTGGCCCGTAATACCACCACCTTTTTCAGAAATAATTTTACATTATTTGATAAAATGTCAACGGGAGGAAGAGGGGCAGCAAATTTGTAATGGGCACACATCGGTTGGAAAATTACTGTTGTGGTACATTTACTATATGGGTAAAATACCTATTATCCAATTCTAAAATAGCTCATTACTTAAATCCCATTTGTAATGGTAACAAATGCGGTAGCCGCCAGATTTAAATCTGGCGGCCGAAATCTATTTAATATTGGCTAGGGTAAGGTTTACGATTAAAACAATTAAATAAAGTTCAGTTCAGTCTAGTGCCTTTCTATAGGCTTGCGCATTGATCTGTGACTGATAGAAATCTTTCTAAGGTATATGCTCTCGGGCACTAGCTGCCCCTTGGTTCCCCGAACCCCCCAATCTCTTAAACTAGGATTCACTAAGCCATAAATAGCTTGAATGACTACCTGGGTTGTTAAAAACATTAGTTCTGTAGAACTTAGAGACTCGGGCTGAGTCTAAAAGTCTTCCGCTGACTTAAGGAGAGAGGTAGGTCGGCTACACCTGGTAGCACTCGTAGTCTATCTACACCTGACTCTTTACAAGACTAATTTCTCAATAAAATAGAAGAGATTCCAGAACCTTCAGAGGCGCAACGAGCAGCTTATGACAAGCTCAAAACTTTGTTCTGGTTTGAACATGTGAGCTCGTTATCATGCGATATGAAGCCTCCCTGATCAGCCAGGTACAAGAGCACTTATTGGCATCTATGTCAACCCAATCGTCTCTGTTCCTGATTCAGAGCCGAAGGCTTGCCCTCTTGCTGTCAACGTGAAGACGTTTGAGGAAAAAGAGGAAGAAAATCTCCCATTTTGGATTAAGCAGAGAAATATGTCCAGTGATCTCGCCTTGTTCTTAACAGAACGTCAAAAGGTGGCTATGACCATTTCCAAACTCGGAGGTAGAGCGATGGACTGTGTACTATCGTGCAGTACGTCCATAAACGACGCTTTTCCCTCAACGGGTTCGCTATAATAGCAAATGCCTAGCATGTTTGCACCGCCTGTCAGGCTTTTCGCATGCGAGCACAGCTCCTAGCGACTCGACAGTGTAAACAAACCCTAGAGGACTATGTCCAGGAGCTAAGAACTCTTCTTGCATCTATGTCATCAAGACCCGATGCCAGAAGCAATTGTGGTAACAGTTTTTATGAGGGGGGTCTCAATGAGGGCGTTGCCCGGACGAAACTATTCCGATCTCATGTTGCCACTTTTGAAGAAGAGTTGTCATAGCTCTACGCGCTGAGTTCGACTTTTAATCTGCTCGTGTTAGCATGCCTGTTTACCGTACAAGTTCTTCGAGCACATGGGTAATGTCTTATAGACCGGAACAAGCCTCGTTGAGGAATGAGAAGAGGCATATCATGCTGTGGAACAGCTTACGAACATCCGTAGATGTTATATGCGCGGAAGCACGAAACATTCACGTCCGTCCTGTACCCTACGCAATACGCGTAAAGCTCGAAAGAGCAACATTTCCGACCTATCCCAGAAATCTGGTACGGTGCGGGAAAGCGTCGATACCCAGTAGGTGCGGGCGCTCTACTGAAAAGACATAGGCTCTGTTGAACCTCTAGGAGGTGAGAGGAAACAGGACCTACCCTAAATTAGCCGATGCGCTTTGGCACGAGGTGTGAGCTTAAGCCTGGATTGTTCGTCGCCCAAGCGACTGTGAAGGGCTTTGGCGAACCATGGTCAATTTTAATTGACTCTTGCAATTATGCTCGACGTCTTTCCGTGAAGGAAGTCAACAATACATTGAGGCGATTAAAGCGCATGAAAGTGATACAATCACTGTTCGCTTAGCGACTGGAACTCGTGTCACTGTTCCTATAGTTCCATTGAACTTAGGTTTAAAGTTTCTGGACTTTGACAGTATGGAACGCTGTCTCGTCCTTGATTTGTCTTCGAGATATGATCTCATCCTTGATATGGCCTGGCGTGAACGCCATGAGCCATGGATCGATTGGAGGTCTAAGACCTTAGGCGCCACGCGCAATGTTCCTAGCAAAGTTTTGGAGAGTCATGAACCCACCTTTGCTAGGCAACAAAACCGCTATTTGGGCGGATCATTTACTGAGCCTGTCAGTGTTTTACACGTTAGAAATGTCTGAGTTGATAAACTCCTATGCTGAAAACATTCATTGTGAGCCCGACTCAGCAGAAATAAGTCGAACGGCACGTTCTTCATCGAGTAAAACTCGTTGTAATAACGATCCACTGAATGCTGAAAGCATTGTTGGCCTAAGGCCGAGTCATCAAAGGGTGTAATATCCCTGAGATACCTGGAGTGGCACGTCTAAGTCTACCGAGTTCGGTCGGCTGAGGTGGCACCATACTGAGTGTCAGTAGTGACACTATTAACGGTTCGCCAAAGCATTTGGGGTCAAACGCTTCTAATGCACGTGAAGCGACACGTAATCGCTCGGTGGTAAAGGAAGTTGAGTTTCCTAACTCCCTGTCGGATGTCGAATTCGACACCACGTCTGGTATAGAACCAATACTGGCTGGAAAATCCGGAAACATGAATATCCCGGTCTTTAAGAGGCGTATTGTCTCGACTTGGACGAGCTTTACAGGCTGGCGACTTATCCGAGATGGGGTCATTCGACCAACGATTGAGTTGAACCCATCGTCACTCTGGACGAAGCTGTCTTGTATGACAGAAAAGCTGCGCTAAGTGCGCAGAGTGGGTCATCGATCATTAAAGATCCTACGGATCCATCTTATTTCTTGATTAAGGAATTCCAAGATGTGGTATGTAACAGTCCACCATCTGTTTTACCTCTGGATAGAGGTGTAAGCGGGATATCGCTAGCTTGCATGAGCAGTTGGTAGTAACCATCGACTAAGTCAAGGCACGGTGCATAGAACATCCCACCATATTGTTCTGAAGAACATGCTTTCCTAGGACTGGAGATTTGCGCAGATATAGTGGCAGGAGTTAGCTTATTATAAGCATGTACAATGCGCCATTTACCATTTGGCTTTTTGACACAAAATATCGGTGTCGAATAAGGGGATTTGCTCTCTTGTATCCTCGTGCTTAGCACGGACGGAATCGTCAATGACGCCACACTGTTCCTTTGGTAAAGGCTACTGTCGTGTAACAAAGTATTTGGTTCCCGGAACAAGTCAATTTCACAGGGGTTAGCACCCCAAGCGGTATACTATGGGAGAAATTGGTTATGCCACAAGGGCTTTCCAACGCCCCGGCAACATTTAATCGTCTAGTGACGCAACTTTTCCGCCCTCATCGAGGTTATGCACAGACTTATATTGACGTTGTATTCCATAGTCGTGCGGAACAGGGTCGGTCGGATGTGGAAAACCATTTAGACCATTTGCGAGCAGCGCTCGAGGGTATCCACTAAATAAATATATGCCAATGCATCAAAATGCATTTTTGGCGCAAGAGAAATCCTTTTTTAAGGGTGTTTCATTGTGAAGCGAGGCCTTAGAGCGGATCCCGCTAAGGTAAAGCCATAGTAGGTTGGCCGTTCTAAAAACCAAAAGGAGCTGCGTAAGTGGTTGGGTCTCGCCAATTATTTACACAAATATAGCGAAAATTACGCTGATATGGCTAGGTCATTATCCAATCTCCTTAAAAGGATACAGAATGGTGCTGGACTAGCACAAAACATATTGCTTTTCAAGCAGTAAAGGAAAGTCTTATCCATTCTCCGATTCTGGCACTGCCAAATTCAAATTGGTCTTTCAGTGTCGTCTGTGATGCTTCGGATTTTGCCATTGGTAGTGCTCTGTAACAAACAGATGTTGATGGGCGTGAACATGTTATTGCGTTCGAGTCTAGACAGCTTAAAGCTGCCGAAAAGAACTACCCAGTTCATGGCAAAGAGTTGCTTGCTATTAAGTATGCTCTCGTTAGGTTCAGAGCTCATCAGCTTGGCTCTAAGCCGTTTGTGATTAATACAGATCAGGCGTCATTACGCACGGCGACTAAGTCGCCCCATTTCTTACAGAGAATGGCCCGATGGCTATCATTTTTCGCCGAATGCAACTTCGAGGTGACGTATAAGCCTGGCAAGCAGAATACTTAGGCAATGCGTTATCACACAGGCCGGATTATGAGGTCTCTCATTTAACGACTATGATGTCGCCCGTTACTGAATTAATCCGTTCGGCTTACGCTAAGGATGAACAGTGTGTAGCTCTGCTACGAGCTCTAAAGAGCACTAAATCGAGTTTAAAATTGTCGGGAAGGCTGCGCGCAAGGTTGCATCGATTTTCTATCGAAAACGACCTGTTGCTTTATTGCACGACGCTGCGGATCCTCCGCGCGTCGTTGTTCGACATGATGAGGATTTGAAGTACAAAATCCTTTGTGAGGCACACGTACCGTCCATGGAGGTCATCTCGGTAGAGAAAAGACCTACGCCTCTCTGTAAGCCAGATTTATTGGTGGCTCAAACTTTATAAATGGGTCAGCACATACGTTCGCCAATGCAAAACTTGCCAGCGGGTTAAACCCTCAGCGCATGCTCCTGCGCCACTGGCAAGTTTTGTCCGTACCCATTGGGTGTTGGGAGTCCATTGGTATGGATATATTTTTAGTCGTTTTTGAACTGCCTCAAAAGAGCCCACAACCCGAGCGAGGCTTTCATGAAGAAGTTGCACCTCGTGCTTTAAAGCATCAAATGCTTCTGTTGAGATATCTGCCCCCTCCGCGCTGCTTGATGCGCAAGAAAACCTTCAGTTTCACGTAGAAAGCATTTAAAGCGACGTCGTCGTAAGGGCCAATACCAGTATCTTGTGAAGTGGGTGGGGTGCCCCTCTTCTGAAAACTCTTGGGAGTTGAGTTACCTCTTCGGCAAGATTGCCCGTCAGCCATTGACGTTTTTGATTATCAAGTTCAGGGTTAATTCGCGTCAAACGACGCTTCCGGCCACTAGAAGTGCGATTAGGTGGATCTATAGCCTCAGTGCGGCTTCGAATAATGGTTGCACGGTCAACCGAAGCACTGAAATATCGGCTAGACCTTTTTTCGTTTTGTGGCATAAATGCCCAACGTAACTGGCCTTTGGCTATAAGCTTGGTGAAATCGAAGCGAAGCTTTCGTTCCAAACGAACATCAGTCACATTCGCAGACTCTCTGATATTCCAAATATTGCGGGGGTGGCGAGCCCGATGAACCCGGTTCTTAAATGATACTTCTTTATAAATTTTTGTTTCGTTTGGAAACAAAACAATCGGAATTTTCCTCATTGAGGTTCTCGAAACCTCACGGGCTTGATTATGTAAACGCGTCAGATACTGACCTCGCGTCATTACCTTCGGCGTGACGTATCGCTCATGAAGAGCGTCGCGAGCAGCGATCTCCTCCGGCGTCCTCGTCGGGTCACCGGAGGTCCAGATGGCCAAGCTGTGACCCGTAATTTCTTTGAGACGCTCTTTCACACTAACTGGAGTAAATCGGTATTCACTGTGAGCTTTAGCTTTCGCTACCTCTGCAGCTCGACGACGAGCTTGTTTCTCTTTGAGGATTGCCACCTCTGCTCTTATCGAGCGGATTCGTAATGATGTTAGACACAGGGTCTTGTGTCCTGCGCATTGCAGTTAAGACATCGACGGCATCACGTTCTGGGAACAAATTCGGGCCCACCGACGTTCATCTGGAGGAGACGGTACATATAAGCGACGTTCTTGTTCCTCACTCTCTGATGGAGTGTGACTTTCACAGTCCAACATTCCCTCATCGACGATGAAAGTGCTAAGACTCTGTGACTCATGCTTGATTGTCATGATACAAATGAAAGAAAAACACAACGAAACGCGAGCTATTAATGTTCCGACCTCAAAGACGAAATGTAGCGAATGTTGTCAATCAGTGTCAACAGTCTGATGGGGAGGGTGTAATTGGTCCCCTTTTCATCTTAAAGCGTTAAGTGCCTTCCTAAGAAATTATGGACGTGACACCCCATTTCATGATTCCAACAGTCGCCATAAAGATTCATGTAGGGTGACAGGAAAGATTACTAGTGTTTTCCTGTAATCAGCATTATTGGTTTTAATCAAAATGTTGATTTTATTTGCATTCTTGGTTTTAACCTGAATCAAGATGGCGACAAACAAGTCTGTGCGCGTCGGCCGCGAGGCTGCTATTGGCAGCTGCACGGATCAGTGTAGCTGTCATTTTCAGTTAACGCCAATGCGTCTATTGCGGGGGATATGTCAGCTCCTACTCCCATTAGAGGTGACTGGAGTATGCCATCTGTTGATGACATTGCAAATGACAGGGACAAGTCACCTGCATCGCCCGACTCAGTCGCGACTGATAAGGCCGCCGGATCACCTGGGGCCCAGCCCTTTTAACCTTTGTGTTCTAACGTGACTGCCAAAGAGGTGATGACGAGGTTGTTTAACTCGTCGGACCTCTTTGGTGGAAGGTCATCATCAGATGACTCCGAGGGCGATGACCACTCTGGTATTGTTAATTTGCATTACTAGGAACTACGTCGTCGCGATGGTAAGAGTGCTGCTGGTGGTGCTAGTTAGCATCGCCAGAAAAGGAGTGAATTTAGGCATCGCTCATAGGACCAAGTTAACGTTGACATGAGCCAACATGAGAGGGGCCGCAATACGTTGCGGTTTGCTCCTGAAAAGAGGCCTTGGTTACCCTCTAAGAGAAACATTTTTTGTTAACCTTTGTATAGAATGTACAAAACATAGGCCGTAAGGTCTGGTTTGACAAGCTAATGCTTTCCGTGAACGGTTCGAGAAACGGACCTCGTCGGTGCACGCTATAAGATTTACCCGGCCTAATTCCAGATTCGAAATACTGTGTCATGAAGCAATGACCATTGCCTCGCAAACAAATAATAGCGATTGATAAATTCTTTGCCGAACGCTTAGCAGCGGGCCATGTGAGAGAAACAACTTCCCCACATATCTCGTCGTCTTTCTGCGTTCGTAAAGCAACAGGAAATAGCGGATAGTGCATGCATGCACTAACTGAACGCTGCAACAGAACCCGCTAAAACGCCGATACCACGAAAAGACGTAATCAGTGATGGTATCTCAAAGAGTGCTATGTTTCGTCAATATATCTTATGGATAGATTCTACCAGATCCTTATGCGTGAACAGGATATTCCGTTCACAGCAGTAAGCACCCCAAGCGGTATGCTATGGGAGTGGCTAGTCATGCCACAGGGACTAGTAATGCCCCTGCAACATTTAACTGATGTGTAACTAATCTATCGGTGCGGATTTTTCACCGAGCTATTTTGATGACGTCTTTGTTCATAGCAGAGCCATGAACGGAAAGTCGGATGTTGAAGTACATCGTACCCACGTCCGAAAAGTTCTTACACTTGTGCGTAAGCACAAGTTGTATGCAAGTCTCAAGAATTGTATATTCGCTGCAAGCGAAATACCACTTCTTGGGTGCATCGGAAAACACGGCGTGCGCTCTGATCCCGAAAAGATCAAGGCAAGTACCGATGACCAGTTCCAGTCGATGTTAAGGGACTAGAAAGTTCTTTGGGCTAGCGGCGTACCTGCACAAGTAGTCACGCAATTATGCCGAAACGACGGTACAGTTCTTCTTTGTTGAAGAAATATGTAAATTGGTAATGGAACGCTGATTGTCAGCATTCCTTCGAGGGTATCAAAAAAAGCTTGATGCAATCGCACATCTTGGCGAATGCTGACGAAGACCGTCCTTTCCATGTGGTCTGTGAAGCCAGCGATTTTGCAATCGGCTGTGCGTTAATGCAAAATGACAGACGGCGCAGAGCACGTCGTCTGTGTTCAATCACGTCAGCTTCAACCAGCTGAGCGCAACCACCCAAGGCATGACAAGGAACTCCTTGCCATGAAATATGCACTGGCTAAGTTTAGGGTCTATATTTTGGGAGATGGACGGTTCATTGTATACACGGACCAAGCGTCTTTACGCACGGCCGTAAACAGTCCACACCTTTCGCAAAGAATAGCGAGATGATTGTCTTCCTTTGCTGAGTATAAGTTCTCCATGGAGGATTAACAAGGACGACTAAACGTCGTCGCTGATGCCCTTTCGCGCCGGCCAGATCTTTAGCCGGCTGCGCAAATCAACAGTGAGCATAAGGTTACTGTTGCGACAATAAGTGTTCCGTCGTAAACATTACTCGACGACTTATAAGAGCTTATCAAGAAGATAAGGCTTTTATAGGGTTAATGGATTACCTTAGATAACCATCCGACTATCCTTTTAAGGATTGTCGAAATTGTATCGATCCTCATCATATCAATATACAACACGCAATAATTTATTGTATTATACAGCCATTGCTGGCGACACACCTCGTGTCGTCATCCCTACCCATAATGATTTGCGATTACGCATCACGTATAAGTACGACGATGCACCAATAAGTGGTCATCGCGGACGTGAGAAGACTTATCTCACGATAAGTCGCGTCTTCTACTGGCCACGCCAGTATGAGTTCGTCCGCAAGTACATACGCGCTTGCGAAGTTTGTCAACGGGTAACTCCCAGGGCTTTATCCCGTGCTCCATTACAACCTCTGCCTGTTCCGACAGAGTGTTGGCAGTTCGTGTCTATGGACTTCGTCTTGGATCCCCCGAAGAGACCCCCAAGAATAATGGTATTCTTGTTTTTGTTGACCGTTTCAGCAACATGATACATCTTGCTGCCATCTCGGAGACGAACCCAGCCAAAGGCTGTACTCGTGTCGTCATTGACACGATATTTCGACTACATGGGTTACCCCGTGAACTGGTTTCAGATCGAGACCCTAGATTAACGGGGGAATTTCGGCAAACAGGGTTCAAATTACTTGAAAGACAGTTAAGAATATCAACTATTGATCATACTGAAACATATGGTCAGACGGAGCGTGCAAACCGTTTTCTTGAGGAGATACTTCGCGGATACGTCCCATTTTTAAGAGTTGGAGCGAGTTTTTACCGATGGTATATTTTTGCCATTGACAATTCAGTGCATGCTTCTACAAAGCGTTTTTCGTGAGTGGCTTACGCCACCTACATAAACCTACCCTGGTTGAGAGTAACTCTTATTTGGGGGGACTCTCTCGAGCAAATAATCTCTTATCACTTGCTCATCACGCATTCTCCCTAAATTAAATGCGAAGAATACCAATGTTGAGTTTACTAACATTAAAGTAGACAACGATGCTAAAGAACACTGCAGCGAGAGCAATAATACTTCTGAGAATGATAATATTATTAAGAAAAGATTAATGCCTCCGCAGTGCGAGCCGGTCGCACTGAAAACAAAAATAAAACCGAGTCAGCAGGTGATTTCCTGCTTGCTAGAGATCATCGCTGATGGGGTGGACCGACAGAAACGGAACTCTGACAAAAATAAAAGAGCAAACATACTTCCATTTAAAATTAAGGACCTAGTCCTACTGTCTACGGTAAAATTATCAAAGCACGTAATGACGAATGTAGGCAGTAATAAGTTTCTGCCCACGTATATCGACCCGTTTCGTGTATTACATCGCCAAGGTAAAGCATACACGATCAAGCTGCCTCGTAGTACGCGTACGCATCCTACAGTTTATGTTTGGCGTCTCCGCCCGTACCATCAGTACAAGGCTTCTTCTGATTCCCGATTACACCGGAACGGTCAAGGGCATCAGCCAAAGCCTGATGGTTCCAAGCCAAAGACTTATGGTCTCGGAACAGGGTCTGATTCTTTTGAACAAGACGACCTACTCTTTCCTCCAAGAAGAGATCTTCTGACGAGCTGTCAACAGCTGGTTTTGAAGGGACTGATGGGTCATTTCGTTCGCCAGTCGTTCAGTCGCAATCTGCGCACAGCTTCTTAACTGGTAACGGAAACACTATCGACCGTCACCGCTAACTCGCGACGACAGGATCGCTCGTGATCAAGATTCTCTCTTGAGTTATAAAGGCTGTGCTCCAAATCATGATGTTGAATCGGGCTCGTCAAACGAGGCGAACCCGATCTTTCCTCCTACTCCACATCCATTGATGGATTCAGGTGGTGAGAAGTGCTAATTTATTGAAAGTTTCTTGAACCACCGTGAGGCAAAGGGGAACCGAACGATTTATCTCGTTCGTTGGCTAGGGCATCCACCACCACATGATAGTTCGGAACCTCGTTCCCAACTAATGATGGACGTTCCGGGTCTCGTCTTGCAGTGCGACGAGACCCATCCTCCTCGGCAGAAGGTCTATCGGAGAACGAGCGGTTCCCGCGCTCGTAAAAGGATTGGAGGTTCTCAATTTCTTGACGCATCTCGTAAGAGATAAGAGTCCTCCGATAAAGATATTTAAGGGAACATGCTTCCTTAGGGGCATGACCTGCACCCTTAAAACAGCATGGGCATGAGTCCACCACTAGAGGCAAGGCACCCCCTACATCTTTAGGCAGAAATTTCGTGTCGAGCGCCTTTATCCTTAGGCAAATTGCACGGTACTCGAGTGCCTTTATCCTTAAGCAACTTGCACGGTACACATTCAGGGAATATATTCTTAAATTTCTTTAAATTGTTATATAAAGGATTTCTATTCAAAGACTCCCAGGATTGGGACGTAAAACATTCAATCCGAATCCTCATCGAGGACACTTTCGTCAATCGATATGTTACTGAGAATCCGTTCGTTGTCAGGAAATACTATTGCCAATCGAACATCGGCCACGTAGTTGTCTTCTGTGACAAGTAGGCAGATCTGCTTGACTTTGCCACTACGCAGATCACGCAAGAACCATTTCGGTTCTAGCGTTAGGAATTGAGTTATCTCCGAAATTAACTTCGGAGGCGCTAAAAGATCAAGTGTATAAGCGCCTACACTTGATCCATTGTTTACTAAGGCATTGATTGTCTCAGTTTCTTCATTAAACTTATTTACAAAGGTACCTGGGAACCTTTTAACCACAGGTTTCCGGGGACTTACTCCCATGAAGATTATTTGGGGAGTATCCTTCCCAACTACCTCTAGCTGTGGTTGCGCTACCACACCGAGATCCTCTACGACCGACGCTCCAGTCGATCTAGGACTTTCGCAATGTCTCTTATAGACTGGCATTTTAAACTTTCTTGGATGTTGCTTTTTAAGCAAGCATCCTTGTTTCGTACCACTCAACTTAATGGAGTGGTTGAACTTCGACGCTGCATGTGCTTGTGCACAGCCGTCGGTAACTATATCTACGTCACGATGGTGGGCTTTTGACGCTGCCTGTGCTTGTGCATAGCCGTAGGGATCTAGCTCCACAATGTGTTGGGTATTTACACTGAGGCCTTGTGCAGTCATGCTAACGACCGAACCACAAGTGAGGTCATCGCAATTACTCGTAGGACATCCACACACTTGTGGACGTTCTAAGATGTTCATCAGTTGGCCATCTGATGAACAAGAGACAGGCATTGTTACGGCTTGATGCTGCCAATTTATACATGGCTCGTTTCCTGAGCCATGGTAATCCAAAAATGACATCAATTTGTGATCCAAGTCTAGTACCATGAAATCATCATCGTACTGTTTACCCTTTAATGTGGATAAGATACCAACTACACGTTTCTTAACCGTTACAGATGTGCCTGTTGCTAGGCGCACTGTCATCCACGTTAGAGGGAATTCGCGTTCAATAAATTTGAGCCTGCGATCTTCTAGCGATTGGCGTCCAAAAAAATATTTGACGCCCCACAATCGACTGGGGACTTAAGTGGCAACTTATTTGACACTTTTATTTTCAGGGTGATGAGGTTAACCTCATCCCCTGGGGCAGTTACACACAATTTTTGTGTGTGAGAAGCAACTTTCGTCAAAAGACCTGCAAATTCTTTTGACGTTGCTAGATCAGTAGGGCGCTCCGCACCTACTGACCCCCGACCGTTTTTTTTTACGATCCGCCTGGCCGGTGCGGTCTCGCAACAACGTCGGATCCGCGCACTTCGTTGTTTCTCGAAGGAGTTCGATTTTTCCGCTCAGTGTTTCAAGGCACTGGCCGTGGAGCACTACACTTATAGGCGTAGTGGCCTGTCTTTTGACAACGATAACATTTTTGTAATCGTTTGCAACTTAAAGAGCGAGGTTTCTCGCTCTCTACATACGAGAGATCCATGTGTTCCGGACCTCCGTTTTTTTGTCGTCTCGTTGGACGATAAACACCAGAGTGGACAAAAGCCTGTTTTATACCAAAGTCCTCCTGTTCCGCTTTAGAGATCGCTTGGTCTAGCGACTCGCATTCTAGCCGGAACAAGTGATTCATAACAGAACCGTCTGCAAAACTTTCATAAACACAGTTACCTATGTTTGTTCATCTATTGCATGACTAACGATACAACTGACCAGGTATTATGTATGTTGGGCATACGGGTAAATGCCACGCTTTCCCTGCTTCAAATTTAGAAGCTCGGCTCGAGCCCTGAATTCGGCACGTGGCGGCTCAAATGTTTGTCTGAGCCGGGTCTTAAAGACCTCATATGACACAAAGACTAATGGGTCGTGAAGCTTGAACTCCAATGCCCAAAATTTGGCACACCCCGCTTACTTGGACATGCCAAAATTCACTTTCGTCGCATCGTCACTGATACGACGAGCTTCTATGGCGTCGTCTAACTCGACGAACCATCTCAAAAGGGAGTTGTCTTCGACTGCCTTAAACTTAGATATTGCTATCTTTTAGCTTTCGGGTCGACGCGGAAGCGTCGGCCCATTAGCAGCATTACATGCTGCTGTCTCAACAGTTCAAATTATTGAGCACCCTGTTCTCCTAACACCTCTGTGTGCTGAGGGCCTTGCTGGTGAAGCAAGGTTACTTTCTCTTGGGCTCCGTCGAGTTCGTGTGGAATGAACTCGGCTATGGCCGCATGCTGTTCATCTCTGACCAGAGTGTACTGCATAGCACCAACGGCTGGCCCGCCTACGACTAAACTCATTCGTTCGATCGCTATCCCCTTCGAGGGCACTCAAATGAGGGCACCTCTGACGCGCTGCATGATAACCATCTTGAGGGGCTTGGAAGCTCCCTCCTTCTTCATCCAACAAGCTCATCTTGGATGGACGTGGTGGGCCGTTGAACGGACTACGAAGTGCTACCAGTTGTAACGGGGCACCTTTCACTAGTACTGATAAGTACTAGTTAACCTTACACTTATTACAGTGTGATAGGATGCCTCGAAACTTCACGTACACAAGAGTACAGAGGAAGGTTTCTAGGTAGCTTAGGGTCTATAGCTACCAAGAAAGAATCCAATGGATTTAGAATTTGGGAAAAGTAAAACTGTATTAATATAAATAGTTTCCTACGTAACGATTTTCTATCTACTACTGAGCTTATTATATTAATATCTAACTAAATTATTGCATCAATAATACCAAATTTGGTACTATTGGAACTATTTAAGCCAAAATTAATAAAGATAATAATTTTGCACTCTTTCAACACCCCGTTTCAGACATGGTGGGTTACAAATATGTTTTTTATGTGAATCAGACTTAAAAAAACAAAACAATTCAGAAAGTTCCGTATGCTTGTTCTTGTGGTGTACCTTTAGAAATAGCAACTCAACACGTTAATTTCCTTATACTCTTTCTTGTGGCTATTAACAATTTTTACCAGGCGCAGATCATCTTTTGTAGTTTGGTTACATCGGACATTTTGCGGCTAAACAGTCATAACTACTAAAATTATGTGTAATTACGTACTTTAACAGGTTGCGTATCACATGTAGCGACATTTACTCATCAAAGCTTCATGCTAAATCTGGAGCTGTTTCATTGCGAGCATATGGCTAGCCAAAGACTTCGACTCAAGCTCGGTTGACCTAGGCGCACTCACGACCGAGGACTGCAAGGACTTGTCCAAGCCGCTGAGCCCGTCTTGCAAAGATTTCCGTCGCTTCTCAAGTGTCCGCATCGCTTTGTGCTTCCACTTATTAGCGCCCAGCTTGACTCGCAGAATTACATTTAAAGAAGTTAAGCGAGTAACCGCGCATGCCAGATCTTCTGGGCCAACATTGACTGCCTCGTAAGAGGTTTCTATGTACTCTTGCCTTTCCTGATCTGAAAGTCCCTCTAGCACCCATGGATGCTCCTTGCATGTTTGCAACGACCAGCGTTTATCGGGGTCCTTTTTCAGCAAACCTTTGAGTAGTTCGACCAAACCTTCCGATGCATTGTCTTTGTTGTCGAGCTCGACCGGGTTTTTCTCAATCATTTCAAAGAGAGTTACAACATCGGGATCGTAAAACGGAATCGTGCCGAAGGCAAGCGCATGCAAACTTATGCCAAGCGCCCAGATATCGGCCGCATATGCACTGTACTCACCGCCCTTAAGTGTCTCTGGACCCATAAATGCGTATGTTCCAGCGGTTGTAGAGACGTAACCCTTCCTATGCGGTACCCCAGCGATAATGATATCCTCACCCGTATCTTTCTTCTTGTCGTCTTCAAAGAAATGCGCGACTCCAAAGTCAGCGATCTTAAAAGTCCCATCACGACCCATGAGAATATTTTCAGGTTTTAAGTCGCGGTGGCAAATATTATTTTCATGCAAATACTCGAGTCCGAGCAGGAGCTGGCGTACGCAGATACGCAATTCTTCTTCCGAAAAGCAATTTGATTTTTTTTTTTCAAATGTTCGTTTGTAAATCTTTTCTTCAGGGAACCATTGCATCACCTGACCCGATGAAGCGTACTCGAGCATTAGAACAAGCGTCTCAGAGTCGTCATCAAACACCTCAAGCAGGTTGAGCAAATACGGGTGATGCAGCTTCTTCATGATTGCAATTTCCACTTGCACCTTATCCAACGCCGTAGAAACAACCATTCGTCGCCCCACGCGCTTCACCTCCCGCATCTTTTTAAGCAACGACGTCTTAAAGACCTTTAAAGCCACCAGCTCGTCTCCCCCACGTAAGCGACCAAGCTGCACGATGGCTGTTGCACCACGGCCCAGTTCGCGGACAATCTCATATTTTGAAATAGCACTGCCCAAATCGGTATCAGTTAATTCGTGAGCAGTACCGTCGTCTGAATCGCTATCGTTGTCGTCGTCACTGAGGTGATCATTGTTGTTTATCGAGTCAGCAGAAGCAACAGTAATCAACGAGTCCATCGAGTCCAAGACTGTGTAGGTATGCGAGGATATTGTGTGCGCTTCAACAGATAGTATTGAAGACGTGGGCGCAGGAGGTGGGGTCGACGCAGATGACGCTGACAAGCAGCTGTTGGTCTTGGTATGGCTGGACGATGCTCTAGAAGACGAGGCCGAGTCAGAGCATGTCTTGCGGTTTACTAGGGAAATGGTGCGGCTGCAGAAGAAATCAAAGAGACCCAGGTCACGCTTCAAGTGGCTTGGAAAATCGTCCGACATTGCAGTTGTTAATGGGCGGAAGAGCTGCCCTAATATTCTACTGAAGACGCTGTTTATCGTACCCTCCCTGTCCAGCAAAGGACTGAATTCATGCATCCCTACCCTCCACTGATAAAATTGTTTACTCTTTCTCCCAATTGATTTGCCGAGAGAAAACAAAACCATACTTTTTTGAAGATCAACGTTTCCACGGTTCTCTTCTCTTTTATCGGCTTTTTCTAAGGATGACAGGAACCAAGTGATAGTGTGGGCATGTTACGAGAAAGTTAAAAGGCGTAGGATTCCCTCGACTTGTACACCTTTGAATTTATAAAAGGCATAACTACAATTATAAATCATTTTTGTAATACTTTTATTAAGTCGAGTCGTTTTTTTAAATTTAGAAAAAATTAACTATTTTTTATTTTTTATATTCAAAAATTGTACGTTTTCAACTAATAATTTTACTATTCGATAAATTATAGTATAGTTTTTGCGTATTTTTGTAAATAATTATAAATATAAATATTAATTAAAAAAAGTTAAAATATTTATATTAATTAATTTTAGATGTTTGTAATTAAAGCTTGGACTCTATTCAAGAATACGTGTCCGCGGCTAGCTTAATGCACTGTATTCTCGAATCAAGGACAGTCTGTAACGGGGCACTACTGACTTGTACTGCTTCAGTACAAGTCCACTTTGCACTGCCTCAGTGCGAGCGGTGCCTCATGTCACTTCACGTACACTAGTACGTGCAGAGGAAGACTTATCTTTAAGGTAAGTAGCTTAAAGAGGGTTAAATGAAAACTGTATTAATATAATTAAGTATCTCTTCTATCTATCTTGTAAATGCTAACTTAATTATAATCTAATACTAAACATGAGATATTTTCTAATATGCTCTCTCTTTGCGCGCGTCCAGCGCTGACTGGTCCGCGGAAAAAGTAGATATAATGGTCTCTATACCCAATCGATAAGCTTTAAGAATATTACCATGTAAAGTAATTTTCTCCAAATATTATCTATCTTTTAGGTAATATATTAATTAACAACCTTTAAGTGTTAATTTCATGTGACGATACACCCCATTACAGGAAGAGCATGACATCCGCCACAGCTAAAATCATTCGTGTAGGCGGACGCTACTTAAAGCTGCCACGCACTACTCGCAAACACCTTCTGAGCAGAGTGACGAATCATTTAACCGTCTTCTTTCAAGTACAGTGAGGTAGTTGGTGGGCGCCAAAGCGACCTCACCCGAATTCTAGAAGACTTAGTTAAGTGACGTCACGGAAGCAGTAATGTGTCTCCACATGCGCACTTATCAACAAGGACGTAGTTTTCAGACTGATTAATATTCAATCGTATTAGATATAAAACCTATTTTAACCAATTATAAATGCCGTCTCTGTTGATATGCACTTATATGTATTGCGAGCGTATGATCTTAATCCCTCGTAAATTGGATGACGCTAGGCGTCATCTCTTCCAATGTGAATGCACTTATGCGCATCAAATACAGAAGGGTGGGTCACCACGTGAACCACACCCAAGTCGACAACTCCTTAAGTACACAAAGAGTACTTAGCGGGGACTATATAATATAGGGCAGCTTTAGCCCGTAACATAATCCCCCCTTTAAGAGAGAATTTACATTTTGCAAATTCGTCAAAGAGGAGCGAGGAATAGCGAGATGCTTCACGCGTCGCTTTAGTTCTCTCAGTCCCTAGCGGCCTGGGTGCACAAACACGGCGCCAAACATGCCTCTTTAAAGGGAGCAAAGCTGGTGAGTCGTCTTCAAAGACACCGACTTAACCACGCACGAAGCGCACGCGCCGCGTTTACACCCCGCGGTTGCTCAGTGCCACCGTTAGATCGCCGACAGCTACTGCTGCTGTCGCGCTATTAATTGGGCTGAATTATCCATCCTACTTTCACAGTGAGGATGTAGATCCGTCGCTCATTGTTGACTACAATGGATCGACACCACTGCCATCATCTCTTAGTACTGATTAGTACAGCGAGCTAATAAGGATGGATGGTGGCACTTTATTGCTAATCCAAACTTCACTCATTGCTCCGAACATGGAGACAACAAAGTTTTACAATGCTGTCTCGTCGTCTGCGCTGGCTAGTGAAGCGACCATTCGTGAAAGCGCTGCCCATAAAGGCGCAGCTGCTTCTCAGTTGGGTAAAACCACAGCACCTGTCGTTCAGACCATCATTTACAATGGGTCTGACGCAGAAAAGCCTGACGCAAAGCTCCACCAACGGCACGTGAGCGTGTCCAGTCGGTGTCACAAGCCAGTCGTATTGAACGTGGCTATGTGACGGGTGGCATACCACATATGCCCCTCCATCTCAATCGCCTCGTTTTTACGGGCCAAAATCGTCGCTCCTAGAGCGCGCTATTCTAGACGCTTATAACTATTATGGCGTCTATATTTTAAAAAGGCTCAGAAGAAATCACTTGGACGTATTTCCCCGATCCTGGTCGTGTTGCGTTCAAATAAAATGTTCGGTCAGTATGAGGCGGATTTCACGCGCCGCTTTAAACGCATTACAATGCGTGAAACAGCGGTCACAGCGAATTAGATTCGCCCGCTTGCGTGTGACAGAAATTATGGGCAGTACTGTACCCCCTGTTTATTCTCACTACGCCCTGCTGCTCCATTTGAGACTAGCTGAGAGGCCTCAGCTGGTGCTCCTTTTCATAGGCAGTCACCAAGCCGGGCACATCAATACGTAGGGTATCGATCGGTTCCCAAGATCAAAACTCTTCGAATATCCTCTCCACTGCACGATGATCTGATACTTATGCCTGGTCAAGCACCTTCCAACAAGGAAGCGTTGGTTCCCACCCTCATCCACCAATGAAGGCGGCACTTGATACCTACTCGCGGCTGCCTTAACCGCGTCCGTTCAGTCACAGGTATTAAGCGGTGCTGAACGACACATTAAGGATCTTGAGGGTCAAGTCTTGCGACTGACGTCGGATCTTTATGACGTCTGCGCGAAGGATAGTCAGGGGTACGAACGCCTGAAACTTCGGCTAAACATCTTAAAGAAGTTGATGCTAAGGGACCCGCATTATGCGCGTGGTTTCCCCTCGCTCTCACAATCCGTTACGTTTCTCATGGGAGAAGAAGGTCGGAGTCAATTCTTTCGCCTTCCGTAACTCCCCCGTCTGTTTGAGACTCGACCCATGGTCACTCCCCCGTCTGTTTGACACTCGACCCGGTATCACTGCTTCGACTGATGGGGGGTATGTGATCTCATTTGGGTCTACATACCGTTTGAGACAACCTACGTAAAATACGGGGTGCGTCTTTATATATGGCGGGAGGGTGAGCCTATAATTAGGTCTCCATCCTCATCGACCACAGTAAATGGCCCAGTGTAACGCGACAATAGTTTCGTAGTACTCCCAGATAGTACAGAAATTGCATTTTTTGGTAGAGTAACAGTACTTAATAGTACTTTATCTCCAACATTAAAAAGCGTTCATTATTTTTGCGACCATTTCGGTGATCATATTTTTTTTGTTTATCCTGTGCGCTTGCCATCGTGTCACTGACTTTTCGTAAGATGGCTGATCGCTCATATATAGCGTTGAGTCTGGCTCACGCCTTTAGCATTCAACTCGTCTATGACACCGCCGAGAGGTCGGTCATATGACGTAGTTGCAAATAATGAAGCATCGTTATTGTTTGGGAGCACAGACATTCATTGCCGTGACTCCATACTGACCACTGCCAACCCAACAAGTCACTAGAACAAGTTTTTGTCTTTAAGATGATACCCTCCCGGGTCATCGTGATATTGACGGAACTGTGTCCGTTTTTCGCACCGAGCGTAGTGAGGGGCCCTCCCCCACTAAGACTCGGGCTGCGCTGAAACAAGACTGGCGTCCAAGGATGGCGCAGTCCGTTTACATAAAGCGGTGTCTCACCCGTACTGGTGTGGACACTGTTATTTATAGCGAACCCAATAAAGACAATTGTATGCTCCATTCTTTGGGAGTCGCCATTGTGCGTAATACACCCGCCATGACCCGATTGGCACAATCCGTTCGGCCGTCGGTCTGGGGATGATCTGGGGTCGACATGTGGGAGCTTGCTACCTAGCAGCTCAAACACATGACGCCAAAACCCAGACGTAATACGTGGATTCCGGTGCGATTTTATAGACTCGGGATCCCGTGTAGTCGGTATACACGATCCGGGAACAAGAGAGCTACCTCCTTGCCTGTGGTCGACGTTTTATATGGTTAGAAATGCACCATATTGCTCAGCCTGTCTCCAAATAGACGACGAGCCCCGTCCACCCTTGTGGTCAGGCGGCATGCCAAACATAACGTCCAGACTAACCGAACCCCAACAATCCGTTGGAATCGGTAGCGGCTTCAATGGCGCACTACTGGGCGGTGCAGGCTTAACGCACTGACACTGTTTGCAAGAGCAAATATATATTGCCACCCATCAATGGAGGTGTCCCACCAAAATTCCCACCCAACGCATTAAGAACTCTAATAAAATGTCGTCATGGGAGCGGTGATCCGACTCCTCGTGCGCACTTACTAAGTAGGAAGTAGTTTATAGACTAATTTATATTTAATCGCATTAAATAAAAAAACCTATTTTTACCAATCTAAATGTCATCTCTGTAGATAGCACTAACATGTATTGCGAGCGTATCTTTCTAGATATCTCGCGTTACGTATGATGCTAGGCGTCATCCCTTTCAATGTAAATGCACCTATGCGCATCAAATACACGAGGGTGGGTCACCGTGTGAACCACACCCAAGTGGTGGGTCTAATTACTTCACTTAAGCAATTGACCATTCCTTTAACTAAACAAAGTGTACTTAACGGGGATTGGGTAACATAAGGCAACTTTAGCCCATTACATAAGCTAGCGCTCCATTTAATAGTGGCGGATCTTAAGCTCACGTCGAGCGACAACTACCTAATATTGCGCGTTGGGGGCAAGAAGTTCAACTCTATTGCGTATGTTTACATCTGGCACACCTCTTGAAGCAGGTAAAATGGATCGTGAGGATAAAAATGGCGATATTAAAACTCAAGGCTATTTACCAAATAAGAGGAAGAATGAACATACTAAAAAAATATTAGCTTAAGAGATAATACTGCCAATAATACCACACATGGTAATATTGTTGCAGTAAATGACAGTCGCGTTTTATCGTCCGCCTTGACGACAAGAAATCGATGTCCCAAACCAATGGACCTCTGTTGTGTTCATGGAGAAAAACCTAGCTTTGCAAATCACTAGCGATTGCAAAAATGCGATCGCCGAGAGAAGACACGACACTACGCGTATGAATGTTGTGCTTCACACCCAGTGCCAAGAAGCACTAAGAAAAGCGGATGACGCGGGTCCGACACTGTCGCGAAATCGGGACGGCGAGACGGACCGTCATAATACAGTCGGAATTAGTAATTGCAGAGCGCCTTACTCGTCAAGAAAATTTGCAGACCTCTTATGAAAGTTGCTCCCAACACATGTCAATGTGCTACTGCCGCTGGTGATGAAGTTATTCACATCCGCTCTAAGGACCGATCCACAAAAGTGAGGGACAAAAGTGTCCTCGATGAGAAGACTTGGATTGAATGTTTTACGTCTTAATCCTGGAAGTCTTTGAAAAAGAACTGCTTTTATGGATTTGATCAAATCCAAGGATGTGTTCCCTAATTCGGTACCGTGCGAGTTGCCTAAGCATAAAGGCACTCGACACGAGGGAACGAAAGCCTTTTTCAGGCTAAAATCATCATTTCCCACTAGATATTGCACGATCAAGCGTCTCCAATTCGTGCCAGAATATGGAGGTCTTGACAGGACCATCCGCAAGAACCTAGTGACTTAAGTCACATTATACAGTATAAAGGTATGGAGTGTGCTGGGCGTAAGCGTGAATGCCACGCTTTATCTTGTGGTCGAAACCTGGATTCGGCACTGGCAGCATAAAAATTTGTTTGAGCCGAGCCTTACAAAGTTTCATACGACCCAAACAAATATGGGTCGTGAAGCTTGAGCATGAGGCGTAAGAATTAACATGTCCGGCCAAGTTGTACATGCCAAACTTCACTTTCATCGCATCGCCTTCGATACGCCCACCACAGTCGAATTCTAAAGCGTGTACAGGATATTACGTTCACATCAGTAAGCACCTATATCGGTATGCTATGGGGGTGGCTAATGATTTCAAAGGGGATTGGTAATTCCTACAGAGTCAACAGATATGTTACCAATCTGTTGAGATCGGTGCAAGATTTCGCACCGAGTTAGTTTGATAGTCTCTTTGTTTGTATCCGAATCCATACTTCATCGCAACAAATTTCTGGTCACGTACCGGGTAATTACACTTAGCTGGTTGCAGCTGACGCGACTGACAGCAGACGCCGCGCTCTGTGCCGTCTGTGTCATATTACATTAATGCCCAGCTGTTTCAAGATCGCTTGCTTCACAGAACACATGAAATATCTGTCTTGGTCTGCAATCACCAAGATCGGCAGCTTTATCAAGCTTTGCTTAATACCTATAAACGAACGCTCGAAATCAGCTTCCAAGATCATTTTCTTGAGTAAACGACATGAATGCACCGTAATGTTTTGACGTAGTTGCGCGAATACCAATGCAAAAAGCTCGCCGCTAGCACAAGCAATTTGAAGCCCATTGGCATCGGCAGGCACATGCCAGTCGGTGATAGCCTTGAACTTTTCAGGATCAGAGCGCACACCGATTTTCTCTTCATGCATCGAAGAAGTAGTGTTTCCTTGCAGCAAAGACTGTTCTTGAGGTTAACGTACAGCTTATGCTCACTCATACGTGTGACGCCTTTCGGGCGGGGAACGATGTACTCAAGGTCAAATTTTCAGTTCATGCTGGCTCAATTTCGAGTCTATCACTTTATTTCTTAATGTTTATCGTTAATACGTGGCCGCAAACAGCCCACACCTTTCGCAAACAATGGCGAGGTGGTTATTCTATATAACTTTTTCGTGGAATATACCCAGGACGACTAACGTCGTCGCTGATGCCTTTTCGCGCCGGCCTGCTTTGTGCTAGCTCCGCTAATCAACAGTGAGGATAAGCCCACGGTTGCAACGCTAGTTTCAAGTGTTTCATCGTCAACATTACTTGACGGCGTTAGAAAATCTTAAGAAGAGGACAAAGCTTTTAAGATTTGATGGATCACCTCAGATTTCATCGCAACAAATCTGAATAGGATTGTCGATAGCGAATTGATCTCATCAAATCGATACACAACACACAATAGTTTACTATCTTTGCCACCGACACACCCCGTGTCGTCGTTCTATCTCACAATTATTTGCTCTTGCGCATCATGTTTGAGTGTCACGATGCACCAATAAGTGGACATCGCGTTCGTACCTCATAGGAAGTCGCGACTTTTACTGGTCTCAACAGTATGAGTTTATGCGCAAGTATATACGTGCTTGCGAGGTTTGGCAACGGGTGGAATCTAGCTCTTTATCCGGTGCTCCGTTATAACTTCTTCCCTCTTTTGGTAGAATGTGGGCTGTCCGTATTTTAATAAACAGCGTTTATGTATTTTCCGAAGACGCTCACAAGAGTAATGGTATCTTGTGTTTGTAGATCGGTTCAGCAAGATGGTGCATCTTATTGCAGTCCCGGTGTCGACCACAGCATAGTTTAGTTATTGACACGATATTTCGACTTGATTAGTTAGTTACCCGGTCAACTGAATTCCGACTAAGATTCTTGGTTCAAGGCGGAGTATTGGCAACCCGTGTTTCATTCACCTGAACCACGATTGATGATGTCAGCATCTGACCAACCTGAAACAGATGGTTAGAAAGAATATGCAAATCGTGTCCTCGAAGAGATACTTCGAAGATACCTCCACTCGCTAACGAGTTGAAGTGAGTTCTTTCCAATTATTCAATTTGTTATCAACAACCTGGTGCAGGCATGAACTAAGCATACATTGTTCTTCGAGAATGGCTTACACCACCCACGCATACCCATCATGTTAGAGTGCAGATCTTGTTCAAAAGGAGGAGGGACTCGCTTAAGTAAATACCGATTTGGCTTGCTCATCCCACATAGCTCAACAGTCAATGCAAAGGATACCAATTTTGATCGAATCAAAATTAAAGAAGACAAATCTAGCAATAGCAACGAGGCTGTTGCTTATTTTTATAAAAACGATGCTGATGCACTCAGCATCGACAATGGTAGTACCTGTGAGCAAAAACGCCCCACTAAAGAGGAGAATGCGGTCCGCACCCGGCGCACTGAAAACAGGAACAGAGCCAGCAGTAGAATTCCTGCTAGCTCGAGAAACAGTGGTCCGATTCGTACAGGATTACATCACTGATGCGGCAGACCGATAGAAGTTGATCGCTAGCAAAAATGCGAGACTAAACGCTCTTTTATTCAAAGTCCAAGATTTTACGTACTGTCTACGTAATCTGCCTATTCATAAAGTGACAAATGTGACCAGTAAAAAAATACTGACTTATTATGTCGGCTCGTGAAGTGTAGTACATCGACATGGCAACGCATACGAAACCGAGCTGCCTCGTAGAATGCACATACATTTCAAATTATACGTCGGACGCTTCCGATCGTACTTCCAGAACGAGGCTACTTCTAAGGGTAAATCAAACACCCGCACTCCAATACCTCCGCAAAAGACTTTTATTCTCGGCCTTGCTGTTTATTTATTTCTTGATTTGTGCAATCTTCTAAAGAGCCGACGCCAGATATCTGCGAAGAGCTTGAGTCACCCGTTCGTACGCTAATTGAGCGATTGCAAATTCCGCTAGGTCATCCGACCGATCAGCGCAAAAACATTGCATCGTCGCTGTCAAGTCATGCCGATGGCCACGCTCATGAGCTACGTCCTCCTTCTGTAATAAATGGAGGTCGCGATTGCGATCATGTTGTCCAATAGGCGGGCCCGACAAAAATATTAGACTTGGTTTATCTTCCATATTCATTGGTGGAATCAAGCGTTGGAAGCGCTTCCTCGTGGAGCGTCTCGTGATCTACCGCGAAATGAGACGAGTTTGTACGAGTTCTCTCAGGGGCGGATGCGAATATTTACCCTCGCATAATAGCTGGAGCCTCGCTCATAACTAAAGATAGACATTCCGGGTCCCTCGTTTTGAGAGGTCTGATGCCTTTGTTCGTTGTGCAATTGATCAACTGTAACTTGCGCGCAGTTCTTCAACTAGGCACGAGCAATACCGTCGACCATCATCGCTAACTCGCGACGGCGGGGTCGTTCGTGATCAACGTCCTCCCATAAATGACGGAGGACGTGATACGAGTCACAGTATTTACTCGGGTTCGGTAGATGAGACGCTTCGGATGGAGCCTTGAACCGTGCCGGTTTAATTCGGAACCGGAAGAAGCATAGTACTGATGGTACGGGCAGAGATGCTCGATTGTAAAAGGTAGGATGCGTACGCATCTCACGAGGCAGCTTGGTCGTGTACGCATTGCCATGGCACACTAAACGGGTCGATATACCTGTGCAGCAATTTATTACTGCCGACATTCGTCACTACATGTTTTGTTAGGGTAACCCTAGACAGTAGGACAAGATCATTAGCCGTAAATGAAAGAATGTTTGCATTCCATTTTTGTCAGAGTTCCGCTTCTCTCGGGCCACCGCATCAGCGATGGAATCCTGTACGAAACGGACCACTGCTTCTCTAGCCAGCAGGAAGTTTCCTGCTGACTCGGTTTTGTTTTTGTCTTCAGTGCAACCGGAGCGCACTTAGGAGATGTCATTCTCCTTATTAGTGAGAGCACTATTCTTCTCACTAATATCATTGTTTTCGATGCTCAGTATTTCAGCATCGTTATCAAAGTCAGTAATTGCCTTATCGCTATTTCTGAGTTTGTCCACTTTAATGTTAATTGAATAAACGCTGGTATCCTTTGCACTGACCGTAGAGTCAATGCGTGATGAGGAAGAGCTAAATTGTTCTTTGCTCGAGCGAGCCCTCCTTTAAATAAGAGTCACCCTTAAATAAGGTGGGTATACGTGGATGGCGTAAGCCCTTCACAAAAAAAACGGTGTATGCTTTGTAGAAGAATGCACTGATTTGTTGATGGCAAATTCTACAATCGGCAAGACCTCGCTCCAACTCGTTCAAGAGTGGACGTATCCGCGAAGTATCTCTTCGAGGATGCGATTTGCACGTTCTGTCTGACCATCTGTTTCAGAGGTCAGGAGTTGACATTTTCCATTATGTTCTAAGCGATTAAATACAAATTGCCAAAACTCCGCCGTGAAACTGGGGTCTCGATCTATGACCAGTTCGCGGGGTAAACCATGAGTCAAGATATCGCATCGACAAAGACATGAGCACAGACTTTAGCTCAGATTATCTCCGGGACTGCAGCGAGATTCACCATCTTGCTGAAACGGTTAACAGACACAAGAAAACCATTATCCTTGGGATCGTCTTCGGGAAATCGGAAGACGAAGTTCAAATATACGGACTGCCAACACTCAACCGGGACAGGCAGAGGTTGTAACGGAGCACGGGTTGAAGCACTGGGCTTCACCCGTTGACAAACTTCGCAAGCACGTATGAACTTGCGGACGAATCCATACTGGCGTGGCCCGTAAAAGCCGCGGCTTATCACGAGATAAGTGTTCTCACGTCCACGATACCCACTTATTAGTCCATCGTGGCACCATAAATGGATGACGACACGAGGTGTGTCGCCAGCAATGCCTTTGTGATACAGTAAATCATTGCGTGTTGTGTATCGTTTCGTAAAGGATCTTTACAATTTCGACAATCCCTTTAGAGATTGATGTGATGGATTCTTAAGGTAATCCATCACCTTTGAAAGACTTATCTTTTTTAGCTCTTTTAATGTCTATAAGTAGTGTTGACGACGGAACACAGCTGTGGGCTCATGCTTACTGTTGATAGTTGCAACAAAGGGCTTATCCACACTGTTGTTTTGCGCGGCGGGCTCAAAATCAGTCCGGCGCGAAAGGGCATCAGCAACGACGCTAAGTCGTCCAGGTTTATGCTCCACGGAGAAGATATACTCCGCGAAGAAAAGCAACCATCTCGCCATTCTTTGCGAAAGGTGTGGGCTGTTTACGGTCGTGCGTGAAGACGCAAGATCCGTATATTTAGTGAACGGCAAATCTCCTTAGAGATAGACCATGAACTTAGCCAGTGCAGTTTTTATATTACGCCAAGGCGTTACTTGTCATGCACTGGACAATTGAGCTCAGCTGGGTGAAGCTGACGCGATTGATAACAGACGACGCGCTCTGCGCCGTATGTGTCATATTGCGTTAACGCACAGCCGATTGCAACATCGCTGGCTTTACGGACCACCTGTTTTGGTGGGCAATTGCCGGTATTGGCGGTTGCGTCAAGCTTTGCCTGATACCTCATAGAAACGCTGACACTCAGCGTTTCATGGCCGTTTTAAAAAATTTCTTCAACAAGAAAGAAGATGTACTATCATTTCGGCATTATTGCGCGAATACTTAGGTAAGTAAGCCGTTAAGCCGAGGGACTTTCGAAGTCCATTACATCGACTGGAACAATAAAAAACACGGTGTACGCCCTGAACCTGAAATGACCGCCTTGATCTTTTCAGGATTATGGTGTACACTGTGTTAGTTTTTGACCCACGATGCTGGTATTTCGCTTGCAGCGAATATACACCTCTTGAGATTTGCTTACAACTTATGCTTACGCATAAGTATAAGAATATTCGGATGTGGGGTACGATGTACTCCAACGTCCGACTTTCCGTTCATAGCTCTGCTATGAACATAGACGTTATCAAAAATACCTTCGTTGGAAAAGCCGCACCGATCGTGACAGAATAGTTACACATCTGTTGAATGTTGCAGGGGCATTACTAAGCCCCTGTGGTGTAATTTGCCACTTCCTTAGCATTCCGCTTGAGGTGCTTGCTGCTGTCAATGGGATATCCTGTTCGCGGATAAGGATCAGATATAATTCATCCTTAGATCATTGACGTAAGATAGTACTCTTTGACACACCATCAATGATTACGTCTTTTAGTGGATTGGCGATTAAGCCAGTGCCGTCGGAGCGCTCAATTTATTAAATGCATCCACAATCCGCCACCCTCATGTTGTTGTACGTACACGGAAGGTCTGCTACGTGCAGAGTTGACTCCCTCACAAGCCCGTTGCTAAGCGATGGCAAAGAGCTTGTCGATCGCGATACTTGTTCACAAGGTAGAGGCCGCTGCTTCATGACACAGTGATTCGAACCTGGTATCAAGTCGATTTCGTGTCGGGTGCATATGCTTTAGAAAACTCGCAGGTGAGGGAATTAAAGAGCAAATTCTCGAATTCGATCAAATCCATATACAAAGGATTTGCTCATAAAGACTCTCAGGATTGGGACGTAAAAATGTTCAATCCGAGTCTTCTCATTTTCGTTCATCGATAAACAGCTGAAACCCGTTCGTTCTCACAAAATACTATTGAGATCTAATATCAGTCACGTACTTGTCATCTGTGACAAGTACGCATATCTGCTTGACTTTGCCACTGCGCAACTAGCTTTGGTTGCGCAACCCCAGCGAGATACTCTACGATCGACTCTCCAGTCGATCTAAGATTTCGCAGTGTCTTTTACAGACAGGAGTTTCAAATTCACCTGGATCTTGCTTTCCCAGCAAGCGTTTTTGTTTACTAAACTGATTTGAGTGGTCGAACTTCAACGCTTCCTGTGCTCGTGCACAGCCGTCGGTATATAACTCCACGGTGTTATGAATTGTCACACTGAGGTCTTGTGAGGTGTGAAAATGTCCTACTACTGAGGCCAACGCACTCACTTGTAGGACATTTACATGCTTGTGTTCGCTCCAAAACGTTCATCAGATGATCCTTTGATGAACGAGAGGCGGGTTTCCTCGCGGCTTGATGCTGCCAGTTTATGCGTGTATGATGGGGCAACTTTCGTCAAAAACCTGCAAATTCTTGAATTTGCTGTATCAGTAGGGCGTTTTGCACCTAGAGACCCCGATCATTTTAATACGATCTGCCTCGCTATTGCGGTTTTGCACTACCGTCGGATCCGCGTCCTTCTCTATTCCAAGCGGGAGGTCGTTTGTTTCGCTCAGCGTTTCTAGTCATTGGGCGCGGGGCGCTACACTCATAGGCGTAGCGGCCCGTTTTTTGACAACGATTGCCTCTTTGCAATCGTTTGTTACTTGAACAGAAAGGTTTCTCGCTCTCTACATAGAGAGCTCATTAGGTTCTGGATCTCCGACTTCTTGTCATCTCGGAGGACGATAAGCTGCAGAGTAGACAAACGACTGTTTCCGACTGAACTCCTCAGCTTCCGCTTCAAAGATCGTTTAATCTCGATATCTAAATCGAGTAGGAACAGGTAAGTCTTGACAGGACCGTATGCAAGACTTTTAATAAATGCAGTTACCTGTGTTTGTTCATCTACTGGATGACTCACGATACCACTCACAAGGTTTCGTGTCTGTTCTGCATAAGCGTGGAATTTGAAGCACGGCAAGCGTGAAGATCACGCTTGCCTACTTCATATTCAGGAGCTCGACTCGAGCCTGGATTCGGCACGTGGCGGTTCAAATGTTCGCATGAGCTGGGTCTTAAAGATCTCTTACGTTAAAAAAAACAACGGGTCGTGAAGCTTGAGCCCTAAAGCCCAAGATTTGGCACGTCCGGCTAAATGTCAAATATCACTTTTCATCGCATCATCATTGATGATGCAGCGAGCTTCAATGGCGTCGTCTACTTCGACGAAACATCTTAAAGGGAGTCGCATTCGACTACCTTAGACTTAGAAATTTCGATCTGTAAGCTTTCGGGTCGACGCGCATGTGAATGCTGCTGTCTCAACATTTCGAACTGTTGAGCACCCTGTTCTCTCGTTACCTTCGCGTGATGAGAGCCTTGCTGATGAAGCAAGGATACTTTTTTAGGGCCCCGTCGAGTTCGTGTTGTATGAACTCGGCTATGGCCGCATGTTGTTCATCTGTGTTAAGAGCGAACACCATGAGGTTAAAGTCTAGCCCGCCTTCGACCAAGCGCATTCGTTCGACCGCTCCCCATTCAAGGTCACTCAGATAAGTGAACCTTCACGCGTTGCGTGATAGAATCCTTAAGGGGATTGAAAGCTTCCTCCTTCTTCATCTGACATGTCCATGTTGGATGGAACGTGCGTCGGCCGTTTAACGGACTACGAAGTGCAACCAGGTGTAACGGGGCACCCTTTACTAGTATTGATAACAGTACTAGTCAACCTACACTGATTACAGTGAAGGTGGGGCGACTCGGCTACTTCATATACACGACATGCAGACAAAGGTTCTGAGTAGCTAAGAAGTCGTAGCTACTAAGAGTAAATTCTAAGGCTTTTAAATAGGGAAAAATTAAAACTGTATTAATATAGTAAATTCTTTCATAACGATATTCGATCTACCAGCTTTAATATACTAATAACTAACTATGCAATGCACCTCCTTGCGCAACGCCCAATCGTGTCTTGCAACGATTGGCTGGAGTGATTTAAGCTTAAATCGACCACTCAATAGAACTTTTGTCTTATTGCGTCAATATTACCAAATCTGGTAACATTGAAATTATTAAGCCAAAATTAAAAAAGATACTAATTTTATACTTCTTTATTTATTTCCTCTCACACGAAATAATATATATATTATTTCTCTAATAGGAAATAATATATTTTTATTTTACGTAACGGGACACCCGTTACACCACGACAGTTCAACAAGTGGACACGGTACTGCAGCAGAGCTACCTCGCTCCTTCAGTCAGAGGAAAACTTATAGGCTCGGAGAGTCACTTAGTTTTATAGACCTAATATGTTCAACAGCTCGGAGAGCTTAACGAATTCTAGTTCAAGGGATTCAGGGGTTCGTTGAACCAAGTGGCAACTAGTGCCCGAGAGTATATACCTTAGAAAGGGTTCTATCTGTCAAAGATCAATGTGCAGGCACTAGACGCTTTAAGATCAAAAAGAAAAACTGAACTTTTTAAATTCAAAACCTTATTCTAGCTAAACTAAAATAGATTTCGGCAGCCAGATTTATATCTGGCTGCTACCACATATGTTACCCATAGAAAATGGGATTTTAGTGATTAACAATTAAAATAGAATAAAGGGTACTTTGCCCGTAAAGTAAATGTACCACAACAACGGTTTACCCGAACGAAGTGTGCCCAATACACTGTCCTCCATCAGACTGTTGGCACCTAGTGGCAACATTCGCTTCATTTTTTTCTTTGAGGTTGGAATATAAACTGGAACCTTTTGGTTCTGCTTTGCATTCCATTGTCTGATGACAACTTAGCGTGAGTCACAGACTCTTAGCACCTTCTTTAACGATAAAATGATGGTGGATTATAAAAATCACACTCCATCGGATTATGAAGAAAAGTGGCGCGGATCCTACACGCCTCGTCGTGTGAACGAATTCCGGCTGGCCCCGAATCCGTTCCCAGAACGATGTGATAGCTGCATGACGCAGGACACCGGACCATAAGTCCAACATAATTATGAACCCGCTCGATGAAGAGCAAAAGCAGACAATCCTTGTGGAGGACCAAGATTGTCATGAAGCCGCAGACCTTGCGAAAGCAAAAGCTCACAGTGAATATTGATTCACTCCACTTAGTGTGGAAAAACGCCTCAAAGAAGTTACGTGGGCCGCAGCTTGACCATCTGGACCTCTAAAGCACAAGGTACAACTTCTTCGCGAGGGCTTTGCTCGATTTGAGGGTTCTTTTGACGATGTCCAAAACCGTCTTTCAACACTGGAACGTCACCAGCCTCGTTTAGAGCGCCAGCTGGACAACCCAGTGAGGATGCAGCAATCTGCGGCACGATCGCCTTTCTCTGCGCAAGCGCCTTGAAGTCCAAGTGAGAAGGGCCCCAATATGGCTAAAGCAAGCCGACGTAGATCCCTGGGTGTGTACGCAGCTTGCGAGGAAGGTTTAGCGAGTAAGCTAGCCCTTCTTGGCCCCAAGTCCAATAAAGGCCGGGCGCAATTTGATCTTAAAGACCTCACAAACCAAGTTTGTAGGTAGATTTTTATCGTTTAACAAAACTCGGTCTCTGACCACGTAGGAATCAATACAACTTCTGCCTTTGGCATCTGCGTTTGCTTTCTTCTTGTCTTGGCTATCAGCAATTGTGTTTTGCACATGTCTTAAGACACTAAATCAAGCTGCGAGAAACTCGCTTACTTATTTCTAACAGGGCTGATATCAACAAGCCTATCGGCTTATTTTCCACCACCAAGACTTAAACCACGGAATGGTATCGGGAACGGAACGCGTGTGTGTGAGATCATTTACGTAAAATAAAGATTAGCTTGTAGGGGCATGGACAGCTTTATTTAACGCAAACTCCACTACCGAGAGCATTATGCTCCAGCGCTTTGGTGTTAAAGCACACACTGCGCAGAACGTATTTAATGACGCGATTGACACGTTCATTTTGACCATCGGTCTGCGAATGGTCCGCTGTAAACATGTCCAATCTGTCCAAGCACTCTTAAAGTCGATTTCCGGAATACGGGGGTTTCGATCAGAGACAATTGCCCCAGGCAAACCATGTTGGCGAAACATGCGATCAATGAACAGCCTTGCTGTACCTTCACCATCAATGGTATCCGGCACAGCCGCTAAGTACGCCATTTTGCTCAATCGGTCAACAAAGACCACTATGGCGGTGTTACCGGACGAATCTTTCGGTAGGCCAAGCACAAAATCCATATATGGACTCCTACACCCTGTGGGTACGGGCGGAATGGTTAGTGGCGCAGCAGCATGAGCCGAGGGTTTAACGCGTTGGCAAGTTTCGCATGTGCGAACGCATGTGCTTACCCATTTGTAAAGGTTAGGCCACCTAAATCTAGGTAATGTAGCCGTAGGTCTTTTCTCTACCAAGATGACCACCAAGAACGGTATATTGTGCCTCATAGAGGATTCGATTCTTATAATTCTCATCGTAAGGAACAACGATGCGCGGAGTATCCGCAGCATCCGTGCAATAAAGCAACAGGTCGATATTGATAGAAAACTCACACGCAAACGTGCAGACAATTTAACGTCCGACTCAGTGCTCTTAAGAGCTTGTAGCAGAGCTTCACGCTATTTATTCTTGGCGTGAGCCGAACGAATTAATTTAGTAACAGGTGATGTTATAGTTGTTAAATGAGAGTGCTCAGAATCTAACCTGAATGATAACGCATCAGCCAAAGCATTCTTCTTGCCAGGCTTATATTTCACCTCGAAATTGTATTCGGCGAAAATGAAAATTATCTAGCCATTCTCTTCGAGAGCTGGGGCAACTATGTCGCAGTGTGTGAAGACAATGATATGTATATATATCACAAACGGCTTGGAGGATAGCGATGAACTTTGAATTTGACAAGAGCATACTTCATTGCAAGTAAATCTTTGTCATGAACTGGTTAGTTCTTTTCCGCAGCTTTTAGTTGTCTAGACTCGAACGCAATACGTTCGCGTCCATCATTATCTGTTTGTAACAGAGCACTGCCGATGGTCAAATCCGATTAGTCACAGACGACACTGAAATGTCAATTTGGATTTGGCAGAGCCACAATCAAAGCATGGATAAAACAATCCTTAACTGCTTGGAAAGCATCCTTATTGGTGCTAGTCCAGCACCAATCCGTATTGTCGTGTTAACACAGTATTTGGTTCCAGGAACCAAGTCAATTTCATGACGGACACCAGTATCCGGGGATAAAACAGATGGTAGATTGATACATACCACGTCTTGGAATTTCCTTCATTAAGGAATAGAATAGATCCGTAGGATCTTGAAGGATCGATGATCCACTCCGCGAACTAAGTGCCGCTTTTGTGTCCTCCAGGACGGCTTTATCTAGAAGCGATGATGAGTTAAGCAATATCTGTCCGAATGATCATAATCTCCGATAAGTCCTCAGCCTTTAAAGCATGATCGATCGTCTAGCTCTAAGAGAGCATGTAACGAAGGAATTGCCTCAAAACTAACTTAACCCTGGATGTTCCCAGTTACACAGTCAACGAGCGTATGCAACTACTCGCTAGTATCACTTTGTGACGATACTGACGCTTCGCGTCTTCGCTTTCTCGGTGCCGACACTATACGCCCCTTCTAGGCCGGAACATCTATGTTTCCAAGCTTAACAGGTTTCACAACCTTAATCCCCTCTATACCAGAGCTGGTGTCCAGTCCGACATCCGACGAGGAGTTACGTAACTCAAATTCTTTGTTCAGTGAGCGTTTACGTGTCACTTCACGTGCATTAGACGGGTCTGACCCGGAATGCCCTGGCACCTGCCAATAGTGTCACGACTAACACTCAGTATGGTGCTACCTCGGCCCCCCACACTCGGTGGACTTAGACGTGCCACTCCACGTGTCTCAGAGGTATTACGCCCTTGATGACTCGGGATTAGGCCAACAATGCTTTCAGCAATCAATAAATCGTTATTACAACGAGTGTCACTCGACGGAGTACGTGCCGTTCCAACTTATTGTACTGAGTCGGGCTCAGAACTAATGTTTTAACATTGGAGTTTATTAATTCAGACATGCCAATCTCTAAAACACTGACAGTTCATTCAATGATCCTCGCCAATAGCGCTTTTGCTGCCTAGCAAAGGTGAGTTCATGACTCTCCAAAACTTTGCTTGGAACATTGCTCGTTGCGCCTAAGGTCTATCGATCCATGGCTCATGGCTCATCGCTCATGGCATTTAAACAAGGTCATGCTCAGGATAAGATCATATCTCGTATACAAATTAAGGACGAGATTGCCTTCCATTCTGTCAAAGTCTAGAAACTTAATACCTAAGTTCAACGGAACTTTTAGGAACAGTGGCACAAGTCCCAGTCGCTAAGCGAATAGTGATTGTATCACTATCATGCGCTTTAAGCTCCTCAACATATTGTTGATTACCTTCCAGAAAAAGACGTCGAGCATAATTGCACGACGCTCTTAAGTCAATTAAAATTGACCATGGCTTATCAAAGCCCTTCACAGTAGCCTGAGCGACTAGCAAGACAGGCTTGTACTCACTCCCCGTGCCATTGCGCACCGAGCTAATTGGGACTAGGTCCTGTTTACTCTCTCCTCCTAGAGGCTCAACGGAGCCCGGACGTAATTGTTTCGTGCTTCCGCACATATAACATCTACGGATGTTCTTATGCTGTTCCACAGCTTGAAGTGCCTCTTCTCCTTTCTCAACGAGGCTTAGATCCATAGGTTCCGGTCTATTAGACAGTTATCATGTGCTCGAAAAGCTTGTACGGTAAACGGGCGTGCTAGAACGAGCGGACTTAAAGTCGAATTCAGAGCGTAGCGCTACGTCAACTGCCTCTTAGAAAGTGGCAGGATGAGATCAAAATAGTTCCGTCCGGGCAACGCCCTCATTGAGACCCCACCATGAAAAACGTTACGATAATTGCTTCTTGCACCGGGTCTTGATTCATTGCGGCATTGAGAGTTCTCAGCTCCTGAGCAAGTCCCCTTGTGTTCGTTTACGAGCCGTGATCGCATACGAAAAGCCCGATCAGGTGGTGCAAAAATGCTAGTCATTTGATGTATCAGCGAATTCCATGAGGGAAAAGCGTCGTTTATAGACAAGCTGCACGAAAGTGCCCATTTCATGGATATACCTCCGAGCTTGGAAATGGCCATGGCCCCTTTTTCTCGTTCTGTTAAGAACAAGACAGAGTATATGGACATCTACATCTGCTTGATCCAAAATGGGAGGTTTTCGCCCTCTTTACACTCAAATGTCTTAAAAACAAGAAGGAGAGCCTTAGGCATTAGATCAGGTACCGAAATGTATCGATTTGGCATAGATGCCGCAAAGTGGTCCTGGACCTGTCCGATCAGGGAGAACTCATATCGCATAAAGGCTTCAAGCCTTGCGTGCAGAAACTCTGGTCCCTAGGACATAATGAACTCAATATGTTGAAGCCCAAACAAAGTTTTGAGCTTGTCATACGCTGTGCGTTGCGCCTCTGAAAGTTCTGAAAATTCTGAAAATTCTAAAATTTCAGTAATTGCTGTTTTATAAGCACTCAGGCGTAGATTGACTACAAGTGCTACCAGGTGTAGCGGAGCTACCTCGCTTCTTAAGTCGGAGGAAGACTTATAGTCTCAGAGAGTCACTTAGTTCTATAGAACAAATAGGTTCAACAACTCAGTGAGTTGCACAAGCTCGGAGAGCTTAACAAATCCTAACTCAAAGGATTCAGGTGTTTGTGGAACCAAGTGGCAACTAGTGCCCGAGCGTGTGTACCTTAGAAAGTTTATTATCTCTCCCGGATCAATGTTCAAACCTTACGAAGGCACTAGACGCTAAGATCAAAAGGAGGATTGAAACTTTTAAATCTGAACCTTGCCTTGGATAAAATAAAATAGGTTTCGGCCGCCAGACATATATCTGGCGGCTACCACAAATGTAACCCAGAATACACAGGATTTTGGTTGTAACGGGCTAAAGTTGGCCTAATGTTACACAGTCCCCGTTAGGTACACTTGGTGTACTTAAGGGGATGGTCAATTACTAAATTATAGTAATTAGACCCACCACTCGGGTGTGGTGCACATTTGTGACAAACCTTGTGTACGTGATGCACATGAGTGCATTGACATTAGGAGGGATGGCGCCTAGCGTCATCCATGATGACGGCTAGCGTCATCCGCTACGCAAGGTATCTAGAAAGATACGCTCACAATACATATTAAGTGTGTTTATAAAAATGACATTTTGATTGGTAAAAATAGGTATTTATTTATAATACGATTAAATATAAATCAGTCTGAAAACTACTTCCTACTTGGCAAGTGCGCACGAGGAGCCGGATTACCGCTTTCGTGACGACACTTAACCAGAGTACTTAGTGCGTTGGGTGAGGTCGCTAGCGCGCCCACCGCAACTACCTCACTGCACGCAAGAGAAGCAGGTTAAACCGCTTTCTCGCTATGCTAGGGTGTGTGTCTAAGTAGAGCGTGGCCGCATTAAAACGTGCCCGCCTACACTTGGTAGCCCTTGAAATCCTTCCCACGACCAGGACCTCTGCGTGTGTACGTGAGAATGAGCCTTAATATTGATTAGGCTCATTCCCCCCACCTCTTCGAACATCATCGGGAGGTGGCAGGGCTTATGGCGCAGGGACTTGGTGAACAAGCCCTGGCCAGGCTCCTGGGTAGTCCTCCTGAGCAACATGTTGCTCAGTTGGAGCAATTTGAAGCATTCATGCTCGAAAAACGGAGATCCGCGTCCGAGGCACAGAGCCATGCTGCGGCGGAGTCCGTCACTCAGACTCTCTGCAAAGACGACTAGCCCTGTCCGACCCTAATGATCGGGCGGCATGCCAAACATGAAGTCCAGACTTATTGACTTCCAACAGTTGGTTGGAATCGGTAGCGGCTTCAGTGGCGCACTGCTCGACGGTGCAGGCTTAATGCGCTGACACTTTTCGCAAGAGCGAATATAGTTGGCCACCCATCTATATAGGTGTGGCCACCAAAATTCCTCTGACACTCGTAAGAATGTCTTTTCACGGCCCAGATGCCCACAAGATGGCGCATCATGGAGCTCCTGAAGGATCATCAGCTTGAGAACTGTGTCAGGAAGCACAGAGATTCTCAAGGGATCAGAAATTGACAGCTGATGCCAAAACAGGCCATCGCTGTAGCTAAAGCGATTTAGCTTAGCTTTCAGGTGCGACGAAAGGAAAACCTTCGTCCACCGAAGTGAAACAACAGCAGGCAACAGTGGTCGTCCTGACTGTAGCTCTCTTTTATCTCAGAGGCCAATGAGATCGTCACGTGGTATGCCTTCATGGCTGCCAGCGTTGACGGCTGAAATTGTGCTTTTGCACTAGACACACGTTCCTGGTGTCTTACCTCGAAGTCTGGTCTGCGCGATAAAGCGTCAGCCTAGACATTCGACTTACCCGGCTTATATTCAACTTTGAAATTAAATTCAGAGAAGAATGTGAGCCATCTTGCCATTCTAGGCGAGAGGTGCGGTGAGTTTATTGCGGTCCGCAGTGATGCGTGATCCGTATAAACCACAAATGGTTCGGTGCCCAATAGGTGCACACGAAACTTGACAAGAGCATACTTTATTGAAAGTAGCTCTTTGTCATGCACAGGGTAATTCAGTTCCGCGGCTTTTAATAGCCGGGACTGATAAGAGATGACGCGGTCAACGCCGTCGTCATCCTTCTGCATGAGCGCGCTGCCGATTGCAAAATTACTTGCATCGCAGACGACGCTAAAGGGCTTATCCGCGTCTGGCAATGCCAAGACCGGTGCCTCTACAAGAGATTGCTTCACTGATGTGAACGCATCTTCTTGTTCTTTTAACCAAACCCATTCTGTGTCCTTTTTAAGGAGATCAGATAATGGTTTAGTTTGCTCCGCATAATTCTTGCTATACTTATGCAAGTAATTAGCGAGCCCTAGGAATTGGCGCAAATCCTTCACATGCCGTGGGATTGGCCATTCCTTTACTGATTTTACCTTGTCTGGGTCTGCTCGTACACCATGTGTACCAACGATGCAGCCCAGTACAGGTATCTCAGGGACCCCTATGACGCACTTTTGCAAGTTGACGTACAATTGGGCGTCCTTTAAAGTCTGCAACACAGCGTCTAAATGACGCTTGTGCGACTCTATTGCGCTCAGCCCGTCCTCGGCCCTACTATGCACGAATACATCGTCAAAGTAATGAGGCGCGTAGGCACGGTGCTGACGCATCACGTGAGCCACCACTCGGTTGAATGTCGCTGGTGCGTTTTTCAAACCTTGGGGCATCACAAGCCACTCCCAAAGCATACCGCTTGGGGTGCTTACTGCCGTTTTGGCTACATCGGACTCTCTCATGAGTACCTGATAGTA
>NC_090610.1:6694599-6704150 GCF_004359215.1 Bremia lactucae | reverse complement strand
AGCCGGGACTGATAAGAGATGACACGGTCAACGCCGTCGTCATCCTTTTGCATGAGCGCGCTGACGATTGCAAAATTACTTGCATCGCAGACGACGCTAAAGGGCTTATTCGCGTCTGGTAATGCCAAGACCGGTGCCTCCACAAGAGACTGCTTCACTGATATGAACGCATCTTCTTGGTCTTTTAATCAAACCCATTCTGTGTCCTTTCTAAGGAGATCATATAACGGTTTAGTTTGCTCAGCGTAATTCTTGCTATACTTATGCAAGTAATCAGCGAGCCATAGGCATTGGCACAAATCCTTCACATGCCGTGGGTTGGCCATTCCTTTACCCATTCTACCTTGTTTGAGTCTGCTCGTACACCATGTCTACCTACGATGCAGCCCAGCACAGGTATCTCGGGGACCCCTATGACGCACTTTTGCAAGTTGACAAATATTGGGCGTCTTTCAGAGTCTGCAACACAGCGTTTAAATGACGCTTGTGCGATTCTATTTCGATCAGCCCGTCCTTGGCCCTACTATGCACGAATACATCGTCAAAGTAATGGGGCGCGTAGGCACGGTGCTGACGCATCACGTGAGCCACCACTCGGTTGAATGTCGCTGGTGCGTTTTTCAAACCTCGGGGCATCACAAGCCCCTTACAAGCATACTGCTTGAGATGGTTACAGCTGTTTTGGCTACATCGGACTCTCTCATGAGTATCTGTTAGTAGCCATCTTTCAAGTACAACGCAGAAAAGATAGATGACTTTCCCATGGAGTTGTCGAAGAACTCATCGATATATTCGACTTGTTCTTTAGGCAACAACCATTGCATGGTCACACAATACTTGATGCCAGGTTTCAGATCAATTTAGTGTCCGATGCGTTGTCCGCCGGTAGGCGGCTCGGCACTTCTTCTGGGAAAACATCACGATGTTTCCACAGAATCTAAAAAAACGGTCTGTCTCTCAAGGCACCCTAGCATTTAGCAGCGAATCGTTTCTTTTTGACAGTTTCAAAAACGCTCTCGTCTATCGTGGATGACGAGCAGTAGTTCACCACGTTCTCTTCTTGGAATTGGTGCGACTACTTGGTGGAGCTTTCCTTCCTTAATTTCGGCAAGGAACAGATCCCACGGCATCTCTGAAGCTCAACTATCTCCCCGGAAGATTCAAAGACTTGCCGGAGCCTCCGCAATTTCGTCTTTGACGGCATTGAATACCTCGTCGAAGGCCCGTCCTCTTCAATTTTATCGGATACAAAGTTCACTCGTTTTGATCGTCCTAATCTGTCGGGTACTCGTTCTTCGAGTTACCACGATCTTTGACTGGGAAGCGGGTGCCGTTGCTCTCCTGGCTAACGCACCCCTTCCAACCGCACCAGGCTGTAGCCACTGTGCCGGTTCATGCGACGCTTGACGTCCTATCAGCTCGCCGTCTACTGTCACATGCTCTCGGCTCTGTGCAGGACTATAGGACACGTGACTACTTGTCACTGCCCTTTTCACTACCCCAGTCTCCACAAGCTTGGTAGGAAACGGTGACGTTTGACATCCCGCCAACGCACCCTCATGTTCGACACGACATCAGTTGCATAAGCCTCTCGCAGGAGCACATCCTTTCCGGTGTCATGCGTAAGCGTTCGCAACTGTGCGTTTACGCCAATCTATCCATGGTTGGTGTTTTGCCAACCATGGTATACCTAGGATGAGGTCATACGGACTCTCCATACCTAGCACTGTGAAGTTCTCTTAACAAGAGAAGTCACTGAAGCTGAAGGCGAATTCTACCTGAACACCCTCAGATATAGAGCGCGCCGTTCGCTAAACGAACGGTCGCCTTTTCTCGCTTGCCATATTGGCAAAGCGACTCAAACATCGCCGGTCTCTTTCTTAGAGCCGCGAATTTAACAAAATTTTGTGATGCACCCGAATCCACTAGGAGGGTCATCACCTAATCATAGCCTCTTAATTGAGCGCTATAGACCAGCACGGTTAAGGTCCGAAATTTCGAGACCTCAGGGACTATGGTCCTCATTTGTTTGACAACTCTGAACTTAGGGGTAGCTTCAGAGTCCGCGTCAGTAGGGCATCCGGCCCCTACTGCGCTCCTGCATTTCCCGACCCCTAAGTGGTCGATGCAGAACTCATGCGTCTCGCACACTGGTTCTTGCCATCGTTTTGGGTAGGGAGTCCTCTTGCTGACGTCTTCTCCCCAGCAGGGACCCTGGCATAGCAGCGAGCCATCATATGGCCGCGCTTGCAGCATTTGTAATATATAACGTCTGCATTGTCCAACTCCATGGGAGTGGCATATGACCTCTCGGCCGACGGCTTATACCAAGCTGTCGCCGAGGCACTGTCGTAAGATTGCTCCTCAACCAAGGCAATTTAGATTGCCTCTTTCAGCGTCGACGGCACCTTTCTGAATAGGGCCTGTCGCGATGGGCCGTGCCGCATCCCGTTCATTAACGTTGGCACCTTAATGTGCTCCGGAATCGGACCTTCGGTAATTGCTGCCGACAGCGAGCGCATCTCCTGCAAATACTCTTGCAGAGATCGCTTCACCAGTTGCGCTCCAAAGAAGCGCGCCTAAAGCAACACCTCGTTGTTCGGCAGACGATAAATGGCGCGAATCTTTGTCTTTATGATCGCCCATGAAGGGAACGTTTTAACATCGTCCATAAGCGCCGAGTAAGCTTACTCTGAGGCCCTACAGCGGTAGTGTGACATGGCGTACGACACCATCCGGCTGTCGACCTCGATAATTGCGTCACACCGCATTGCTCAACGGCCAACAGCCAGGGGACAATCATGTACGCTGCAGTTCCATCGACCTTGATCGGGTTCATCCGAATGGGCCTCGGCTGATACGGCCGGGCCGAGTGCATCTCAACAGTCCTGTTGAGAGCTTCGTTCCGAGCCTGCTCACGCCTCAGCTCATCCTTGGAGACAGCAGTATTTAAGAATGCTGTCTCGCCGTCTGCGCTGGAAAGCGCAGCGACAGGTAATCAGAGCGCTGCCCATAAAGACGCAGCCGCTTCTCCGTTGGGTATAACCACAACGCCTTATGCTCAGACTATAATCCATAATGGTTCTGACATAGAGGATTCGGAGCCTAAAGCTCCGCCGACGACACGTGAACGTACTCAGTCGGTGTCACAAGCCATTCGTTTAGAACGTGGCTACGTGACGGGTGGCATACCAAAGATGCCCCTTCCATCTAAATAGCCTCGTTTAAACGGGCCAAGAGCGTCGCTCCTACAGCGCGCAATTGTAGAAGCACATAATTATTATGGCGTCTTTAAATCATAGAGGGCTCAGGGAAAATCGCTTGGGCGTATTTTTCGATCTTGCTCGTGTTGCGTTCAAATGAAACGCCCGACCAATACGAGGCGGAATTCCTGCGCCGCATTCATCCGCATTCCGATGCGATCAAACAGCGGTCGCAGCGAATTAATTTCGCCCGTTTGCGAGTGAAAGAAATCCATGGGTGATACTGTACCCCCTGTTTCTTCTCACAACGCTACTTCTGCTAGTCCATTTGAGACTAGCGAAGTGGCCTCAGCTGGTGCTCCTTTTTATAGGCAGCCACCAAGCCGGGCACATCAATACGTAGGGTATCGATCGGTTCCCAAGAGTCAAAACTCTTCGGGTAACCTTTCCATTCGACGAGGATCTGATACCCTTGCTACACGCGATGTCCGAGTCCATAGTATCGGACCGGGATCCTCGTTTTACGTCTGGTTTTTGGCGACATGTGTTCGAGCTGCTAGGTAGCATGCTCCACATGTCGACCGCAGATCATCCCCAGACCGATGGCCAAACAGAACGTGCCAATCGGGTCGTGGCGGATGTCTTGCGCACTATAGCAATCCCAAAGAGTGGAGCAAGCAATTGCCGTTTGTGGAGTTCGCTATAAATAACAGTGTCTACGCCAGTACGGGTGAACACCGTTTTATATTAACGGACTGCGCCATCTTCGGACGCCGGTGTTGTTTGTGCGCAGCCCAAGTCTTAGTGGGGGAGGGCCCCTCACTATGCTCGGTGCGAAAGAGGGACATAGTTTCGTCAATATGACGATGACCCATGAGGGTATCATCTCAAAGACAGAAACTTGCCCTAGTGACCCTACCAGTTTAGCAGTAGCGAGCCAAGGCGAGGCATGTACGTGAGAGCAGTCGCCTCCCTACAGCGCGACCTTCTGTGTGCGGTAGGCCGCACGTGAATGACGCGTGGTTCATGCTTACAATAAGCTGAACACGGCGACCATACCGGCGGAAACGCCAATCTCGCGAAAATATGTCCTGTTGAGGTCAATAAAACTACGCCTTCTGACCGACCTCTCGGCGGTATTATCGGCGAGTTTGATGCTAAAAGCGTAAGCGAGGCTCAACGCTTTGTGGATGAGCGATTAGCCATCACACGTAAAGTCCGTGACGCAATGGCAAGCGCACAGGACAAGCAAAAAGAATATGCGGACCGAAATGGTCGCAAAAATAATGAACGCTTTAGAGTGGGTGAAAAAGTACTATTAAGTACTGCTACCCTACCTAATAATGCAATTTCTGTACTACCTGGAGGTACTACGAAGTTGCTGCCGCGTTTCATTGGGCCCTTAACGGTGGCTTCAGACGACCCACGTAAAATACGGGGTGCGTCTTCATATACGGGGAAGGGTGAGCCTATTATTTAGGTCTCCAACCTCTTCTAACTAGCGGCGCGTAAAGCTGCTCGTAGTTCCTCTCTGACGAATTTAAAAATGTAAATTCGTTCTTAAAGGGGGGAAGGTGTAACGGGGTAAAGTTGCTTTAATGTTACACAGTCCCCGTTAAGTACACTTGATGTACTTAAGGGGATGGTCAATTACTAAATTACAGTAATTAGACCCAGCACTCGGGTGATGTGCACATTCATGACCAACCCGAGATGACATTTTGATTGGCAAAAATAGGTATTTGTATTTAATACGATTAAATATAAATCAGTCTGAAAACTACTTCCTACTTGGTAAGTGCGCACGATGAGCCGGATTACCGCTTTCGTGACGACACTTAACCAGAGTACTTAGTGCGTTGGGTGAGGTCGCTAGCGCGCCCACCGCAACTACCTCACTGCACGCAAGAAGCTGGTAGAACCGCTTCCTCGCTGTGCTAGGGTGTGTGTCTAAGTAGAGCGTGGCCGCATCACGACGTGCCCGCATCACGACGTGCCCGCCTACATTGGTGATTATTTTTTTTTTAACAGAATAAAGGCATAAAGTAAATGTACCACAACAACGGTACATCAACCGAAAAATACAGGTTCCGAATAGACGTTAGCGCTTATATTGGCGAGTACATCAGAAATTCCGCATTCGAGTTATTCAGAGCTGTAAAGGTTGTTCTGAAAATTTGTCCGCATAAGAATTTCAATATGTCATATTGTTGATGGATTCGTTGCGTCAACTACCATTTTAGATAATTTAGGCGACGGCTCATCTTACGCTACGACCTTAGCTTTGCATTTACACTATGATTTTCAGCTGAGAAAGCTGAAAATACTATATTTAGCTTCTCCACGTTCTGAAGCCGCATCGCTCACTACTCTTTCAGTCCTATGGTCTAGTCGATTAGTTGGCCGAAGCATGTCTCGATTTAAAAACAAAAAAGTAAACCAGATTACAAAAATTTAGATATGTTTCAGCCTCCTAGACATTAAAATTCAATCGAGACATACTTCGGCCAGAAATTTGATTCGTTACGTTAATAGTGACTAATTTTATGCGTACCAAGGCCAGCAGCACGTGCCGCACGCATGCGACCTATTTCACTGTTACCCACAAGTTCGTCAACAGGTTCCGGAAGTTCCTTGAGTCTTGCTTTGACCATCCACAGCAGAACACCGCTTACACTAACAAGGGTAATAGCAAGGATGAAAGTGATGTAGCTCACAGCGATGGCTCCATTTGCCTGTCCACTCTGCCCACTCATAAAAAATCCCATGAGAACTGGAATAAATACTTCTCCCATTCCACAACCGAACACAATGAGCGACGATACACGTCGAATGAGCTGCTCGTTAATTACTCGCGTCATGCAATGAATACTTAACGTGAATAAAGGTGCAAGCCCGACTGAGAAAAGAAACAAAAAAATCGCAAGGGGGATAACTCCCACTTGAGAGCCAAACAAAAACCCAAACGAGCTTGTTCCACACACTACAGCACAGACGACGATAGAATAGAGATTTTTGTCATGAAACAAGAACCTTGGTAGAACCACGTATGATAACGTCAATGATCCCCAGAACAGCACCATTGCTGCACACTGCCACACTGCTTCGTTGCTTTCGGTAGTAGCTTCAGTGTCCGATCCTTCTAGTGGCGCAGCCATTGTCTTTCCCTCTGTGAGTACAGTGCCAACATAGTCATACAAAAAAGCTGCAAGTCCGAGCTGAATTCCGAAAAGCACCGTCGCGTAGATGGTTACAAGCAAAATAATAAAATTATTCTTTGAGTCGTAAGTGTCCGGGTTAAAGTTTTTTGACCCACTTATGTGCTTGGCATGTAAAAATACCCCACCTACAATTGGGCTCGGTACGGTAGGAACGCGACGTGAAGGATCTTCAAAAGTTAACAATGTTTGATGCTCTTCACGACCGTAGTAACTGCGCGGGCATGGCAGTATTGCAATCATGACTGCTGGTACCATAGTCGTCATGGCTAATCCAAAGAACGCATAACTAAGATCTGAGTCCAGCTCCGTAAGAATCAGTGCTATCACAGCACCTAACAAGCAGCCGTGACCGTAATATATATTCATAGACGTTACAATGCTGCGCCTACGCTGATCCTTCTCTCCAGCGATCCACAGTGAGCAGCGATTAAGCCTGAATACACAATTAGAAAATAAAAATGTAATTTTTTAACGTACCAAGTCTTATACATAAGAAAGCAATGCACATGGATAGGTCACGTACGAAATATTTAAAAGTGCCGTCCAGCAGCCTTTACTTATAAAAAGTATCCCAACCCCCAGATTTCCTGTGGCTGCAGCAACAGGTGCAAGACACGCGTACCAAGCGCTACTGCAGAGCAATAGCACAACAATTAACGGCTTCATAAACTCTTTTTCCTTAAAGTATGTGAGCACAAAGTCGCTCACGAAGCTCGTAACAAGCGCAGCACCTCCGTGTGCTGCGAAAATGGGGCCAAAGCCGTATACTGGTGCTGCAAGTCCTGACTGCTGCTGTGCCAGCGTCGAGAAGAAGATCAGCGCAGGTCCAAGCATTCCCATAAAGGCGCCCTGTAGTACGTAAATGGTCCTGTACGCCAGCAGTTGCAGCGCGTACTGGCTTTTCTCACGACAATTTTCGGCTGCCTCTACAACTGGAAGGCTACTTCCGCTACCACTTCTACCACGATATTGCTGACGTTGCTGGTGCTGAAGCTGGTGGCGCGTCTGGCTTATCGACATGTTGGCTCCGAAAGTGCCCCCAGGCAGGAGCGGCGTAGTGGTGCTACCTGCTTCAACGATGCCTCCATAACGGCTGGTGGTATCTTTATATGGCTCATTGCGCCTGTAAAATTCACGTGACGACTGTGGGAGCGTATAGCGTTGCATGGCGGCGTCGGAGGTGAATAAAATTGACAGCACGGTTTTCAAACACCGTGAAAAGAACGACTCACATAATCCGCAACAGAATTCTATTTTTGAATTCACTAAACATTCTTACTTTCAGAATCTTTTGTAAGATGAAATGTATGTTAAATTTTAATTCAGATTAAAGTTTCATTTTCTTTTCATTTTACAAAAGATTCTGAAAATGATAATATCGTGGATCGGACGTCTGGGTAACTTATCCCCCGAAAACTATAACCCCCGCTTTCCGCGCACTCGATCAAGCCCCTCCTTCAAATTATAGCGGTAGTGATCGAGTTTGTCGATCTTCGACTCTAGATTCGACACACGGTTAACCACAACTATTGGTGGATTCCCACGGCGGTCAACATTTTCTTGTGGAACGTATTTAAAACCACCGTGATGTGAAGGGGCAGCGAACGAGTTATCTTGTTCGCTGGCGCGGTTATTCACCTTCACATGACAGCTGGGAGCCTCGTTCCCAGCTGGTTGTTAACGTTGAAGGCCTCGTCCGTCAGTATGACGAGACCCATCCGATGGATCAGAAGACCCATCCGATGGATCTTCTGATCCATCGGAAAACACGCGCCCCTGGCGCATGTAAACTGATTGCAAAATGTCAACCGCATCGCGCATCTCGATAGAGCTGCGACCCCTTGCCAGGGTAAAGAAAGGGAAAAGACATCCGCTTTAACTCGTTTCGTGCTGTCAACGCAACACGAACAGGGATCACCCCACGTGAGGCATGGAAGTCCTTCCTCACGTTATAACTGATGCAATATAAACCTTGGACCGGTTGGAGCTCGTTTCTCAGCTTAACGTGAATCGCGTTAAGTCTTTGAAGCCAGGCTTTGCGTCCAATGTCTTTGACATGGCTTGCATCAGCGAGACTTTTTCTCGCTTCTTGTAGCCACTATACTATCGATGCTTAAAAAACATCGAGATAAAAATCTTCCTCAGCGCGAAAGTTCTTCGCGCTGGGATCAAGGCCAGAAGCTTTATCGCAATAAGGGTTAAGGGATATTTATTGTGAGGAGTAGTCTCTCCAGACAAGCTATTATTTAGCTGCTCGGGCAAAAGCCACGGCTTCTTCTCAGGGGCAGGACGAGAAATTTTAATGTCTACCATCCCCTGAGTGGTACCCACTGAAGCAGGGGTACCACAAGAACTTTTATTACGATGGCTTACGCCGTCGTTGTAACGGGGCACCGCGACTTGTACTGTTTCAGTACAAGTCCACTTCGCACTGCTTCAGATGTGAGTGGTGCCTCTCGTTAGGTGACGTACACTGTACGTATAGAGGAAGACTTCTCTTAAGGCAAGTCAGCTTAAGAGTGTAAAATGAAAACTGTATTAATATAGTTAAGTGTCTTGTTAATCTATCTTTGTAAATGTTGACTTAACTATAAACTAATACTAAACATGTAAATGAATTCTTATCTATCTTATCTCGTAACTCTCTTTGATTACTTCTACAGCTGATTAGTCTGCGGAATAAATAGACATAATGGTCTATACCTATTTATGGATAAGAATTCAGGAAATTACTATTTAAAGTAATTTCCTCCAAATATTATCTACCTTTTGGATAATATTAATTAACAATCTTTTATTGTTAATTTCATGTAACGATACACCCCGTTACAGTTACGAGATAAAATAGATAAGAATTCATTTACATGTTTAGTATTAGTTTATAATTAAGTCAACATTTACAAAGATAGATTAACAAGACACTTGACTATATTAATACAGTTTTCATTTTACACTCTTAAGCTAACTTGCCTTAAGAGAAGTCTTCCTCTATACGTACAGTGTACGTCACCTAACGAGAGGCACCACTCACATCTGAAGCAGTGTGAAGTGGACTTGTACTGAAACAGTACAAGTCGCAGTGCCCCGTTACACCTGGTAGCACTTTGTAGTCCGTCCAAGGACCACA
>NC_090610.1:6682631-6686861 GCF_004359215.1 Bremia lactucae | reverse complement strand
TGTGGTCCTTGGACGGACTACAAAGTGCTACCAGGTGTAACGGGGCACTGCGACTTGTACTGTTTCAGTACAAGTCCACTTCACACTGCTTCAGATGTGAGTGGTGCCTCTCGTTAGGTGACGTACACTGTACGTATAGAGGAAGACTTCTCTTAAGGCAAGTTAGCTTAAGAGTGTAAAATGAAAACTGTATTAATATAGTTAAGTGTCTTGTTAATCTATCTTTGTAAATGTTGACTTAACTATAAACTAATACTAAACATGTAAATGAATTCTTATCTATCTTATCTTGTAACTCTCAATGATTACTTCTACAGCTGATTAGTCTGCGGAATAAATGGAATAAATAGACATAATGGTCTATACCTACTTATGGATAAGAATTCAGGAAATTACTATATAAAGTAATTTCCTCCAAATATTATCTACCTCTTAGATAATATTAATTAACAACCTTTAAGTGTTAATTTCATGTAACGATACACCCCGTTACAGTTGTCATCACGACGCACAGAAATGTGTGCGGGTGACGTCACGGGAGACGGCGCTGGAGATGAGGATTCATCCTCATCGTCGGAACCGAACATGCTGTAGCGCATGCTACCAGCACGTCTACCGGAATGAGCCTCCTCATTTGAAGACTTATAGTCATCCGCCTGACGATGATCAGGCGACTGTTCTGTTCTCCCCGTCGGCAATTTCGTCCGATCGCATTCGTAATCGACCTCCAAAGAGGGGTCGCATTAACGTGGTGTCTCACCTAGTGCACCTACAACATTTAGAGTTGCGAGAAAAGATGACACTACGGCACACGTAACGTCTGAGACAATAATGCGTCGCCCGTGGCTGCATGAACCGCAGCCGAAGGCGCTGCGCTATTCGCATACCGCATGAACTTGTTAATCATGTGTTAGTATTAAAATGATGGTTCTGACCAATCAACATCCTTTTAATTAAGTGGTCTTATAGTGACCACTCTATCCAATGATAGTCAGAGTATTGTCGTTTAAGGGAGGGGTGATGTAACGAGGTGTATCGTTACATGAAATTAACACTCAAAAGTTGTTAATTAATGTATTATCCAAAAGTTAGATAATATTTGGAGAATATTACTTTCCATAATAATACTTTAAAAGCTTATCCATTGATAGATATACGTTATTATATCGACTTGCTCCGCGGTCCAGTCAGCACTGGACGCGCGCAAAGAGAGAGACAGATAAGACTTTATTACATGCTTTGTATTAGTATATAACTAAGTTAGTAGAAAATAGATAAAAACAGAAGAACTTATTTATATTACATACAATTTACTTCTTAAACCCTCTTTGAAGCAAGTGTTTTAAAGAGAGTCTTCCTCTGCACGCACTTGTGTACGTGAAGGGACGTGAGGTACCACTCGCACTGAAGCAGTGCGGAGTGGACTTGTACTGAAGCAGTACAGGTCAGTAGTGTCCCGTTACAGATAGAGTTGACGTAAAATCGAACGGCGTAGTGGCACATTCAGTTGCGACAGTAAAACACGCAACGAAGATGAAAGCTGCCGTTTATGCGTGCATGATGGCCAACTTGCGGGCGGATGTGGAATGGGGGTTAGTGAATCCTACTGCGGAATGCTGCCGCATTTACCTTCGCCAGAAAAAAACCCATTCCATTGAAGCTCTTCCGGCGGGTCTTTTCACTCATTATGCCCAAGCTCGAAATCGGGCTGTTGATACGTCGCAGCCGACTGAGTATTGGGCACGAACCCATGAACTGACAGACATGGCTCAATATCTTCGAAAACCGTCGCTCGTGTTGAATGCAAATGCGTCAAACGCAGCACACGTGCTAACGATACCTGTATAGGACTACCGGTTGGCGCATGGGTCGGACCACGAAAGTGGGTATGCAGAAGCTCTCAGCGACTGCGATGCAGCGGATTACCTGAGAACTTGCTGGACACTGCATGTCCTACCTACTTTTCTCATCCCGCGCCGTCATGAGCCACTTGCAAGGAGTTGGCCATGGCTAATTGTGGCCAAAACGGCAGGCAGAGGGCGACCCGGTTTATGCTGCCGATTTATCGGTGGACAACTACTCATGGTTACAGACCATCAAAGATCTTTTCTCAGAGGACGCGGATGTTGATCTTTCCGCCATCAACCTAATGGACGACACACCTGATGTCAATGAGGTCATCATCAAAAGAATGACGAGCCGAGACCGCCTTAATATGTGGTTAATGCTCGCCGAGGATTACCTACCCTAGACAAGTCGTGTTTAACAGAAAACATTGATGACATTTTATGCTTGGAAGAGGGGCTCATGCACGCTGTCTACTGGACAGATAATTATGCAGCGGATTGCACGCCATCGGACGACTCGGACGATACTCAAAATCTCAACTCAGGGAAATACATTCGAATTACCAGGGAGCCTGCCGTAGAAGAATCCTACGGCCGTCTTCTAGCTGCACAGGACGTTGAGCAGATTAGGACGCATGTAACGGGCTAAAGTTAGCCTAATGTTACACAGTCCCCGTTAAGTACACTTGGTGTACTTAAGGGGATGGTCAATTACTAAATAATAGTAATTAGACCCAGCACTCGGGTATGGTGCACATTTGTGACCAACCCTTGTGTATGTGATGCATATAGGTGCATTCACATTAGGAGGGATGACGCATAGCGTCATCCGTGATGACGGCTAGCGTCATCCGTTACTCGAGGTATCTAGAAAGATACGCTCGCAATGCATATTAAGTGTTATCAATAGAGATAACATTTTAATTGGTAAAATAGGTATTTGTATTTAATTCTATTAAAAATAAATCAGTCTGAAAACTACTTCCTCCTTGGTAAGTGCGCACGAGGAGCCGGATTCCCGCTCCCGTGACGACAATTAACCAGAGAACTTAGTGTGTTGGGTGAAGTCGCTAATGCGCCCACCACAACTACCTCACTGCACGCAAGAGAAGCAGGTTAAACCGCTTCCTCGCTGTGCTAGGGTGTGTGTCTAAGTAAAGCGTGGTCGCATTACGACGTGCCCGCCTACAGTTGGTAGCACTTGAAATTCTTCCCACGACCCGCATTTCTACGTGTGTACGTGAGGATGAGCCTCAATATTGATTATGCTCATTTTCCCCACCTCTCCGAACATCATCGGGAGGTGGCATGGCTAATGGTGCAGGGACTTGGTAGACAAGCCCTGGCCAGGCTCCTCGGTAGTCCTTCTGAGCAACATGTTGCTCAGTTGGAGCAATTTGAAGCATTCATGCTCGGAAAACGGAGGGCCGCGTCCGAGGCACAGAGACATGCTGCGGCGGAGTCCGTCACTCAGACTCAGGTTGAGCTGAGGCATGAGCAGGCTCGGAGCGAGGCTCTCAACAGGACTGTTGAGATGCTCTCTGCCCGGCCGCATCAGCCGAGGCCCATTCGGATGGACCCGCCCAAGTTCGATGGAACTGTGGCGCACACGATTGTCCACTGGCTTTTAGCCGTGGAGCAATGCGGTGTCGCCCAGCTCATCGAGGACGACAGCCGGATGGTGTCGTACGCCATGTCGCATCTGCGCGGTAAGGCCTTAGAGTGGGCTTACTCTGCGCTTATGGCGGACAGAAAGGCGTTCCCTTTATGGGCGATCTTTAAGGGAAAGATTCGCGCCATGTACTAGCCGCTGAACAACGAAGTGTTGCTCCAGGCGCGCTTCTTTGGGGCGCGACAGGCGAAGCGATATCTGCAAGAGTATGTGCAAGAGATGTGCTCGCTGTCGGCGTCCATAACCGAAGGTCCGATTCCGGAGAACATTAAAGTGCCCACGTTTATGAACGGACTACAGCATGGTACATCGCGACAGGCCCTTTTCAGAAAGGTGCCGTCGACGATGAAAGAGGCAATTTAAATTGCCTTAGTTGAGAAGCAATCCTACAACAGTGCCACGGCGACAGCTTGTATAAGCCGTCGGCCGAGAGGACAGATGCCACTCCTATGGAGTTGGGCAATGCAGACGTGGTCTGTTACAAATGCGGTAAGCGCGGCCATACGATGGCTCGCTGCTATGCCAGAGTCCCTGCTGGTGCAAAGATGCCCAGCAAGAGGACTCCCTTCCCAAAGGGCGATGGCAAGAACCAGCGTGCGAGACGCATGAGTTCTGCATCGACCACTGAGGGGTCGGGAAATGCAGGAGCGCAGTAGGGGCGGGATGCCCTACTGACGCGGACTCTGAAGCTACCCCTAAGTTCAGAGTTGT
>NC_090610.1:6663062-6679245 GCF_004359215.1 Bremia lactucae | reverse complement strand
TCTGGTTTTTGGCGACATGTGTTTGAGCTGCTAGGTAGCAAGCTCCACATGTCAACCGCAGATCATCCCCAGACCGATGGTCAAACAGAACGTGCCAATCGGGTCGTGGAGGATGTCTTGCGCACTATAGCAATCCCAAAGAGTGGAGCAAATAATTGCCCTTTGTAGTTCGCTATAACAGTAACCACGCCAGTACGGGTGAGACACCGTTTCATATAAACGGACTGCGCCATCCTCGGAGCCAATCTCGTTTGTGTGCAGCCCGAGTCTTAGTGAGGGGGGCCTCACTATGCCCGGTGCGAAAGAGGGACATAGTTTCGTCAATATGACGATGACCCATGAGGCTATCATCTCAAAGACTGAAACTTGCCCTAGTGACCTTTCCAGTTTAGCAGTGGTCAATAAAATTGCGCCTTATGACCGACATCTTGGCGGTATCATAGGCGAGTTTGATGCCAAAAGCGTGAGCGAGGCTCAACGCTTTGTGGATGAGCGATTAGCCATCACACGTAAAGTTCGTGACGCAATGGCAAGCGCACAGGACAAGCAAAAAGAATATGCGGACCGAAATGGTCGCAAAAATAACGAACGCTTATAGTGTGTGAGAAAGCACTATTAAGTACTGCTACATTACCTAAGCATGCAATTTCTGTACTACCTGGAGGTACTACGAAGTTGTTGCCGCGTTTCATTAGGCCCTTTACGGTGGTAGAAGAGGTTGGAGACCTAAACTATAGGCTCACCCTTCCCCCGTATATGAAGACGCACCCCGTGTTTTACGTGGGTCGTCTGAAACGGTATGTAGACCCAAATGAGGTCACATTTCCCCATCTGGCTAAGGAGACCGATAATGACGCCGACTGTGAGTCGAGCGTCGTTCGGGTGAGGGGGACGGTGAAGGCGAAAAGCTATCGGACTGATTCCTCCCTCCACGAACAGGACTTGGAGAGCGAGGGACATCACGCGAGTAACGCGGATCCCTCAGCATTATCCTCTCGAAAAGGTCCAAGCGAGTCTTCAGGCGTTCATAATCCTGACGAGCCTTCGCTCGGACATCAACGAGATCCGAGGACAGTCGTGAGACTTGACCCTCGAGATTCGCAATACGTCGTTCAGCAGCGCTTAACGCATGCGACTGAACGGACGAAGGTAAGGCAACCGCGCGTAGGTGGGCGAGATCGCCGCTAGATCCTATCGGGCGCCACCTGCGCTGATAGATGCGGGTGGGAATCAACGCTTCCTTGTTGGAAGGTTGCTTGCCCACCGATCCGTGAGGCAAGGGTATCAGATCCTCGTCCAATGGAAAGGTTACATGAAGTTTTTTTACTCTTGGGAACCGATCGATACCCTACGTATTGATGTGCCCGGCTTGGTGGCTGCCTATGAAAAGGAGCTCCAGCTGAGGCCACTTCGCTAGTCTCAAATGGACTAGCAGAAGTAGCGTTGTGAGAAGAAACAGGGGGCATAGTACCGCCCATGATTTCTTTAACATGCAAGCGGGGGAAATTAATTCGCTGCGACCGCTGTTTCATCGCATCGGACTGCGGATGAATGCGGCGCAGGAATTCCGCATCATATTGGTCGGGCGTTTCATTTGAACACAACACGACCGGGATCGGGAAAATACGCCCAAGCGATTTTCCCTGAGCACTCCATGATTTAAAGACGCCATAATAATTATGTGAGTCTACAAGAGCGACGCTCTTGGCTCGTTTAAACGAGGCCATTTAGATGGAGGAGGCATCAATGATATGTCACCCGTCACATAGCCACGTTCTAAACGACTGGCTTGTGACACCGACTGTGCACGTTCACGTGTCGTCGGCGAAGCTTTAGGCTCCGAATCCTCTATGTCAGAACCATTATGGATTATTGTCTGAGCATAAGGCGTTGTGGTTATACCCAACGGAGTAGCGGCTGCGCCTTTATGGGTAGCGCTCTCATTACCTGTCGCTGCGCTTCTCAGCGCAGACGACAAGACAGCATTCGTAAATGCTGCTGTCTCCATGTTGTGAGCCATGAGAGAAGTAAAGATGGGCAATAATGCGCCATCATGAGCTCGTTGTCCGCATCACTACTATGAGCGACGGATCAGCATCCTCACTGTTAAAGTGGGGATGGGTCCTTTAGCACTATTAACGCGACAGCAGCAGTGGCTGTCGGCGCTCCGACTAAGGCATTTGACGCGGCCGGCGAATTAACTCGGCGCGTGCGCTTACTTTGAGGTTGAATGGGCGTCTTCGCAGACGACCCACCAACGTGGCCCCTTTTAGGTGGCATCTTTGGCGCCGTGTATGGCTACACGTGCGCTAGAGTGATTAAGGGAACTAGCGGTGCGTAAAGCTGCTCGCAGTTCCTCTCCTTTTTGACGAATTTAAAAATGTAAATTCGTTCTTAAAGGGGGATAGTGTAACGGGCTAAAGTTGCCCTAATGTTACACATTTCCCGTTTAGGACACTTGGTGTACTTAAGGGGATGGTCAATTACTATACTATAGTAATTAGACCCAGCACTCGGGTGTGGTGCACATTTGTGACCAAACCTTGTGTATGTGATGCACATGGATGCATTCACATTAGGAGTGATGACGGCTAGCGTCATACGTTACTCGAGGTATCTAGAAAGATACGCTCGCAACACATATTAAGTGTTATCTATAGAGATGACATTTTAATTGGTAAAAATAGGTATTTATATTTATTTCTATTAAATATATATCAGTCTGAAAACTACTTCCTACTTGGTAAGTGCGCACGAGGAGACGGATTCCCGCTCCCGTGACGACAATTAACCAGAGAACTCAGTGTGTTGGGTGAGGTCGCTAATGCGCCCACCACAACTACCTCACTGCACGCAAGAGAAGCAGGTTAAACCGCTTCCTCGCTGTGCTAGGGTGTGTGTCTAAGTAGAGCGTGGCCGCATTGCGACGTGCTCGCCTACATATCGGGTCCAGTCGGCGATTGGTGTTGTCCCCATACTTTGTGGATACCCTTTTGAACAACTGCTTTGTTGTTTTACCTGGTCTGTGACCCCCGTCTCGAAATTTGTTCTATGTGTTCACTTCACCTATGTCGTGTTTACATTCTGAAATGGCCCTCCTCATTCTCGCCGACCTGGTATAGCTCTTGCCATATTTTTCGAGCGCATCCAGCAAATTCGTTAAAGTGGCGACTGACCCATGCTAACCTCTTTCGTCTTCCAAGTAGCGTTGTTGCTGCTTCTGTAGCCGTCGTAATATCTGCCGTAATCCTCCTCTGATCGTCCTTTTGCGTTCCCTTTCTACTTTAAGCGTACGTTTGACCAGATCTATTTTCTAAAGCATCCCATTCCTCAGCCCACATTGCTGGCGTCCGCTGTTCCTTCTCCAGTCTGTTCCCAAAAGCCTATAGTAATTCCCAAGTTCTACTTGATGTGCGTATTTTGGTACCGAAAAGACCTAAGACGTCTTTCTGATTCTGATCGGGTTTGATTGTGAAGTTATGTAGATTTTTACTCCTTTGTGATCCGCTGGCACACCAGCCTCTAGAGTGTCAATCGACACTAACCAGTCCAGTAATGCCGTCGTAACATACTGTCTGTCCAGTCGCGAAGTCTCTTGACCTCGTCCTTCTACGTCATAAGCGTACGTATGAGTTTCCTGGTAATGTTGTTACAAGACGCCATCCGTTAAACTTTTATGTCTTTGTAGTGCGATCAGGTCCACTAGGCCCCGATGTCCAAAAAGTGTCTTTAGCACCGAAGACTTGTGAGTTGGAAGACTTATTTCGATGACATTTTTGTTTATAGTCGTGCGGAGCAGGGTCGGTCGGATATGGACAACCATTTAGACCATTTGCGAGCAGTGCTCGAGTGTATGCGCACAAATAAATTGTATGCCACTGCATCTAAATGCATTTTTGGCGCAGACGAGATTCCTTTTTAAGGATGCTTTATTGGAAAGCGAGGCCTTAAAAAAAGCGGATCCCGCTAGGTAAAAGCCATAGTAGATTGGCCGGTTCCTAAAAACCAGAAGGATCTGCGTAAGTGGTTGGGTCTCGCTAATTATTTACACAAATATAGCGAAAATTACGCTGATATGGCTAGGCCATTATCTAATCTCCTTTAAAAGGATATAGAATGGTGCTTGACTAGCACCAAAAATAATGCTATTCGAGCAGTTAAGGATAGTCTTATCGATGCCCCGATTCTTAACAAAGAGTTACTTGCTATGAAGTATGCTCTCGTCAAGTTCAGAGTTCCTCTGCTCGGCTCTAAGCCGTTTGTGATATATACAGATCACGCGTCATTACGCACGGCGACTAAGTCGCCCCATCTCTCACAGAGAATGGCCCGATGGCTATCCTTTTTCGCGGAATATAACTTCGAAGTGAAGTAGAAGCCCAGCAAGCAGAATGCTTTGGCCGATGCGTTATCACGCAGGCCGGATTATGAGCTTTCTTATTTAACGACTATCTTGTCGTCTATTCCTGAACTAATTCGTTCGGCTTGCGCCAAGGATGAACAGTGTGTAGCTCTGCTACGAGCTTTAAAGAACTCTGATTCAGGTATAAAATTGCCGGCACGTTTGCGTGCACAGTTACATCGATTTTCTATCGATAACGACCTGTTGCTTTATTGCACAGACATCGCGGACCCTCCGCGTGTCGTTGTTCCTCATGATGAGAATTTGAAGTACCAAATCCTCTATGAGGCACACGATACTGTCCTTGGTGTTCATCTCGGTAGAGAAAAGACCTACGGCTATAAATGCCAGAGTTATTGGTGACCCAAACTTTATAAATGGGTCAGCGCATATGTTCGCACATGCGAAACTTGTCAATGGGTTAAACCCTCGGCGAATGCTACTGCGCCACTGGCGAGCCTTCCGTCCCCATAGGTTACTGGGAGTCCCTAAGTATGGATTTTGTTTTCGGTCTACCGAAAGATTCAGCCGGTAACTCCGGCATAGTGGTCTTTGTTGGCCGACTGAGCAAAATGGCTCACTTAGCGGCCGTGCCGGATTCCATTGATGTGAAGGTACAACTAAGCTGTTTATCGATCGCGTGTTTCGACAACATGGTTTGCCAGTGGCAATTGTATCTGATCGGGACCCCTGCTTCATGGGTAAATTCTGGAAAGCAATTTTCCGAGTGCGTGGCACCAGATTGGATATGTCCACTGCGGACCATCCGAACACCGATGGTCAAACTTAACGTGTCAATCGCGTCATTGAAAACGTTATACGCAGTGTGTGTGCTCAGACACCAAAGCGCTGGAGCTCAATGCTTCCAGTGGTGGAGTTTGCGTCAAATGACGCTGTCCATGCCTCTACAGGCTATACTCCGTTCTATGTAAACAGTCTTACCCACCCACGCGTTCCATTAACGATATCACTGCGTGGTTCAGGGCTTGGTGGGGGGGAGAATTAGCCGATAGGCTTGCTGATATCGGCCCTGTTACCGTTCGGAAATAAGTAAGCGAGTTTCTCGCGACGCGATTTAGTGTCTTCGACATGTAAGGGATACGATGGCTGATAGGCAAGACAAACAAAAAGAACAAGCAGATGTTAAAGGCAGAAGCTTTATTAATTCTGATATGGTCGGAGACCGAGTTTTACTAAACGCTAAAAATCTACCTACCAACTTGGTTTCCGCGGTCTTCAAGACCTAATTGCGCCCGCGCTTTATTTGACCATTTACGGTCGTGGCCAAGAAGAGCCTAGCTTATACGCTAAGAAAACCTTCCTAGCAAGCTGCGTACACACCCAGTGTTCTACGTTGGCTTGCTTAAGCCATATGGGACCCTTCCCACGTGGACTTGAAGGCGCTTGCGCCGAGACAGGCAGTCGTGCCGCAGATTGGTGCATCCTCAGCAGGATATCCAACTGGCCTCTAAACGAGGCCAGTTGGATATCCTGCTGACGATGCACCAATCTGCGGCACGACTGCTGACGCTACAACGTCGAGTGACGGTCCCGGACCGCCTCAAAAGAGCTCTTAACCCGAGCAAGGACCTCACGAAGAAGTTGCACCTCGTGCCGTAGATCATCAAATGCTTTCGCCGAAATTTCGGCCCCCTCCCGCGCTGCTTGATGCGCGGGGGAACCTTCAGTTTTATGTGGAGAAACTTGTAAGGCGACGTCGTCGTAAGGGTCAATACCAGTATCTGGTGAAGTGGCTAGATTACCCTTCTTCTGAAAACTCTTGGGAGTTCGAGGCACCTCTTCGACAAGATTGCCCGTACGCCGTTGACGTTTTTGAGCGCAAGCCCGAGTCAACTCGCGTCAAACGACGCTTCTCACCCCTAAACGTGGATTTAGGTGGATCTATAGCCTCAGTGCGGCTTCGATCCATGGTTGTACGGTCAACCGTAGCACTGAAATATCGGCTAGATCTTTCTTCGTTTTGTGGCATAGATGCCGGACGTAACTGGCCTTTGGCCTTAAGCTTAGCGAAATCGAAGGGAAGCTTCCGTTCCAAACGAATATCACCTCTATCGGAGACTCTCTGATATTCCAAATATTACGAAGTCGGCGGATCCGGTGGACCCAGTTCTCAAATTAGACTCCGTTTTTACTCCTTGTTTCGTTTAGAAACAAAACGATCGGAATTTCCCTCAAGGAGGTCACCGAAACCCCACGGGCTTGATCACGTAAACGCGTCAGATACTGGCTTCGCGTCATTACCTCTGGCGTAAGGTATTGCTCATGAAGAGCGTCGCAGCGATCTCCTCCAGCGTCCTCGCTGGGTCATGAGAGATCCGGATGGCAAAGCTGTGACCTGCTATCTCTTTGAGACGCTCGTCCGCACTAAGCGGAGTAAATCTATATTCACACTTTAGCTTTCGCTTTCTCGGCAGCCCGACGATGAGCTCTTTCCTCTACGAGGATTATCAACTCTTTCTCTTCATCGAGCAGATTCGTAATGATATTGGACTCAGGGCCAGATATAAATCTGGCGGCCAAAATCTATTTTAAATTAGCTAGGTAAGGTTTTTAAATTATTAAATAAAGTGCAGTTCCCCTTTTTGATCTTAAGCGTTAAGTGCCTTTCTAAGGCTTGCGCATTGATCTGTAAGGGATAGAAGCCTTTTTAAGGTATATCCTCTTGGACACTAGTTGCCACTTAATTCTACGAACCCCTGAATCCCTTGAACTAGGATTCCGTAAGCTGTAATAGCTTGTACGACTCCCTGAGTTGTTAAACTCATTAGTTCAATAGATATAAGTGACTCTGAGTCTGAAAGTCTTCCTCTGGCTTTAGGAGCGAAGTAGCTCCGCTACATATTGAGTCGAATCCGCCAAAAAGTAAACCTCGCAAATAATACATGACCATGATTTTGCGTGTAGCTATATAATGAAAATTACATCCAAGTTCACATTCACTTGACTCAATTTATTATTATTATATACAAATCTATACAATCTGCGAATCTATTTCTGCTTCTAAAGCTTTTTTCACGAAGGTGTCACCAATGCCAATTAGTAAGTCATCCATGCTTGACTGAGCTTCGACTAGAAAGGCTTCAAATTCATTCCCAATCTGGCGCTGTCGACCTGGCGAAGCTAAATCGGTCTGGGAACCATCATCAGAAAAAAGCGTTTCACTTGAGAGAGCACGCTTGCGCTGAAAGTCGGATGCCCGTAATTCGGCACGTTTTGGTTTTAAATAATGACCCTCAGGCTTAAGAGGTAGATTGTTGACACGTTCGCGAGCAAATAAAAGCGAGCACAACTCTTTCAAAATTTCATCGAGTAGGACATAGCCACATAAAAGCCGTGTCTTGGCTTCGTGGTCGTTCAAAACTGCCTCGTTGCCCTTTTCCACTAACCTTTTGCGCATTTCTTGCAAATCTGCTGCGCCATTTGGTAGTTGATTTAAGCGGCGCGATGCATCCGCATATACTTCTTCGAGAATACTGCGTAGACTCTTGCCTGCAGGGAGTATTTCACCCAAATCAAAAACTACAGCAGAACGCTGTGGCTTTTGAGCAAGAGCATAGATGAGGCCAGATATAGCTACATTTACTTGAAACGAGTTGTGCAACAATCGCTCGACACGACTCAGAGTTATACGCAAAAAGAGCGGCATACCTCCTTGATCGCTTCCACAATTTATTTTTTGCAACAATTGCGACTGCGACCGTTGTCGAAGACCAGCAGGCTCGGCAGGCGAATAAGACGGCAGAGAGATGGTCAGATATACATCGCGCAGTGGCTTCATCGCAGTGCGGGTCATGGCTGTCCGATAAAACGATCCTGTTGACGTCGCTTTAATCTCCGGTATGACAGGAGCAGGTGATGAGAGCACACTACCAGCGCCATCGACTAGTATTTTTGTCGCAATGATAGCTGTATCGTCGTGGAAGTCGCCATCGTCGTCATCTAAGTCATCTACTATTCCAAGCCCGCGCTGACAAGCAGCGTACTCGGCGTCAGCTATGTAAGAAAGAAGCGACAAAACTTGGTCTTCTTGGTCGTCTGCAGCCGGGATTTCCTCAACAGCATCCTCAAGTCCAGCAAAAGCGCGAATATTCCATAGATGGACGTTTAGTGCCACCGATGAATCAGGAAATCGCGACGCAAACCAAGTAACACCGTTGACGGGCTCAGTAAGGCCTGATAAAGACGATATCGAGGAATGTTGATGATTGGCTTTTTCGTAGTGCTCTGTACTCACTTCTAACTTATTAAGTGTACCCAATAAAACACTGTCAGCATATTCATCCTGTAGCTCCAGCACACTCGTAAACAATTCGATCGTAGCAACACATAAGAAACTTGAGAGCGAATCCATATGCCGAAGCAACTCTGATGGCAACTGCTGAGCAATACATGCGTCCCCCATTTGTGTTTCAGAGTCAGCAATTTGTTCTTTGGTTGCCATCGTGGTCGACACTGGAGCTCGCTCTAAAAGAAACTGTAAATATATGAAAAGCAGCGGATTCGCACGCGTGTCACGACCACACGCTGTGAGCTCTTCCAAAATGATACGAGCGTAAAGAGTGGCAGCGCAAGCTGCAGCCTCCGATGTATGTAACAGTCCTTCAAGAAGTGGCCCGCTAAAAAATCGAGTTCGAAACTGGTCTAGCAGTTCATCAGCTATCGAATGGTGCTGCAATTCACCCGTGACTTCATCCACTTCCTCTAACTCATATCGTGCCACCATAGCGAGCGTGCAACAAAAGCGTAACCGCACTGCCAGAATACTAAGTTCAATCTCCATATCAGAGTCTGACAAGCTCACATTGATAGCAGGAATCTTGGCTGTCGACGCCAATGTTTTCGGTAAAGAATCAAACGCGGATATTACGCCATTCACCGCATAGTGACAAAATGGAGTGAGCTGTAACACAAAACGACAAAGTGCCTTGTCATGTACTGCAGCGGCAATTACCAATGCCTCGCGACATTTTTCCCCAATTTTTCCGACTGCATACATGTGTGGCAATAAACCAGTAAAGAGAATCAGCTCTGGCACTTCGCTCTGCGTGTGGTGGTTGTGGTAGTGCAAAAAGGGGTCGTCACCGGCTATTCCAAACTGGTTGGTACCAGAGTTTGCTTTGTTCGCAAAATCAGTTCTGCGGATCATTAGTCTATCTGCATGAAGAAAAAAAAATTCAGTCTGCACGGGATCCCCACGCAGCTTTTTCCATAGGATATTAAGCAGACTGATGAGGTATTTGCGCACCGTAGGGTCTTCAACTTCTTTGCGTGCAGCCGCTTGAATCAGTGTCACGACTGAAACATGAACCTCACGCGTGGGGAGTATGGGATAACTCACACGGCTGAGCAAGGCGCCTACAAACTGCATGGCCAGCGACATAATGCCAGAGGGCTGATCTCGCCTTCCTGCCTCGCAAAGATGTGAAATTATCTGATTTTCCAGTAGATATTCAAGACATTCGTGTGACGCATGCTCCATCGGCTCCGGGGAAGGAGGCATCGGTGATTGTGCGCGAGAGCGGGAGCGCGAACGGGGCTCACTGCTGGCGGCGTCTTCTGCCGCTGCCTTGGGGCGTGCCATGACCAGCTCCCAACGGTCTGAATTGTTCTCTTCCTCGTAAATTAAAAGCACTAACTTCAGTAGCGAATCCCGTGTGTGACTCTCAAGAAGTAGCCGCCGTTGATCCGCCGGTTCTAAATCGCGGGACAATACGGATTCGAGAAATCGCGCCACACTTATCCAGCGGTTATGAAATTCATCTACACGCGACTCATTGATCGTTGGCGCAACCATATCTGCAGCCTGCGCTAACGCATCCGACGCCCGCGCAGCTACCTGACGTAGCTTCGAACGCAGCCAACTCATCTCTCCAAGAGATAATGTGTAAATGAAGGGGAATATATTAAGAATATATAAACATATGATGTGGTATACATCAACATTGCCAGAAAGATATTTAAAGCAATTTGTCTCGATAAAAAGGAACATATCTCACTTTTACCTTACGAGTCTTAATAAAGTGATGGTACCTGAAAATAGCAGCGAGATAAAAAAGCCTAAGAAGTCAGTAATAGTTGTCATCACAAGAAAACAGTACAAGCACCCGCTTCAAATTTTCTTATGGAGGACGTCCACGTTGCTCGCAGCCAACACATTTATAGAATTTAGTTGAAAGGATTCATTCAAAACAAGCACGGACGAAGCGCGCAATTTAAGTCATCCTAAATACGTTTTTTTTAAGAAGCTGCTATTCACCACTCACTTTTTGAAACGGTCTAAAGTTGCCCTAATGTTACACAATCGCTGTGAAGTGCACTTTGTGTACTTAAGAGGATGGTCAATTACTTAAGTAATGTAATCGTACCTACCACTTGGGTGTGGTTCACATTGTGACCCAACTTCCTACCCGATAAGTGCTAACGAGGAGCAGGATTACTGCTTCGTGACGACACGTAAATCAATGTACTTAGTGCGTTGGGAGAGGACGCTAACGCGCCCACCACAACAACCTCACTGCACGTGAGCGAAGTCAGATAAATCGCTTCCTCGCTGTGCTAGTGTGTGTGCTTAAGTAGAGCGTGGCCGCATTGATACGTCCCCGCCTACACTTAATAGCACTTGAAATCCTTCCCACGACCCACATCTCTGAGCGTGTACGTGAGGATGAGCCTCAATATCGATTAAGCATACTACCCACACCTCTCCGAACATCATCGGGACGTAGCAGAGCACTTGGCGCAGAAACTTGGTAAACAAGCCCTGGCCAGGCTCTTGGGCAGTCATCCTGAGCATTATGTTGCTCAGTTGGAGGAAAATGAGGCAATTGTGCTCGGAAAAGGGAGATCCGCGTCCGAGGCACAGCCATACTGCGGCGGAGTCTGTCACTCAGACTCAGGATGAGCTGAGGCGTGAGCAGGCTCGGAGCGAAGCTCTCAACAGGACTGTTTAGATGCTCTCGGCCCGGCCGCATCAGGCGAGGCCCATTCGGATGGACTCGACCAAGTTCGATGGGACTGCAGCGTACATTATTGTCCTCTGGCTGTTGGCCGTGGAGCAATGCGGTGTGACGCAGCATATCGAGGTCGACAGCCGGATGGTGTCGTACCCATGTCACACCACCGCTGTAAGGCCTCAGAGTAAGCTTACTCGGCGCTTATGGACGATGTTAAAACGTTCCCTTCACGGGCGATCATAAAGACAAAGATTCGCGCCATTTATCGTCTGCCGAACAACGAGGTGTTGCTTTAGGCGCGCTTCTTTGGAGCGCAACTGGTGAAGCGATCTCTGCAAGAGTATTTGCAGGAGATGCGCTCGCTGTCGGCAGCAATTACCGAAGGTCCGATTCCGGAGCACATTAAGGTGCCAACGTTAATGAACGGGATGCGGCACGGCCCATCGCGACAGGCCCTATTCAGAAAGGTGCCGTCGACGCTGAAAGAGGCAATCTAAATTGCCTTGGTTGAGGAGCAATCTTACGACAGTGCCTCGGCGACAGCTTGGTATAAGCCGTCGGCCGAGAGGTCATATGCCACTCCCATGGAGTTGGACAATGCAGACGTTATATATTACAAATGCTGCAAGCGCGGCCATATGATGGCTCGCTGCTATGCCAGGGTCCCTGCTGGGGAGAAGACGTCAGCAAGAGGACTCCCTACCCAAAACGATGGCAATAACCAGTGTGCGAGACGCATGAGTTCTGCATCGACCACTTAGGGGTCCGGAAATGCAGGAGCGCAGTAGGGGCGAGATGCTCTACTGACGCGGACTCTGAAGCTACCCCTAAGTTCAGAGTTGTCAAACAAATGAGGACCATAGTCCCTGAGATCTCGAAATTTCGGACCTCAACTCTGCTGGTCTATAGCGCTCAATTACGAGGCTATGACCAGGTGATGACCCTCCTAGTGGATTCGGGTGCATCACAAAATTTTGCGAAAATCGCGGCTCTAAGAAAGAGACCGGCGATGTTTGAGTCGCTTTGCCAGGATGACAAGCGAGAAAAGGCGACCGTTTGTTTAGCGAACGGCGCGCTCTATATGTCTGAGTGTGTTCAGGTAGAATTCGCCTTCAGCTTCAGTGACTTCTCTTGTAAAGAGAACTTCACAGTGCTAGGAATGGAGAGTCCGTATTACCTCATCCTAGGTATGCCATGGTTGGCAAAACACCAACCATGAATAGATTGGCGTAAACACACAGCTGCGAACTCTACGCTTGACACCGGAAAGGATGTGCTCATGCGAGAGGCTTATGCAACTGATGTCGTGTCGAATATGAGGGTGCGTTGGCGGGATGTCAAACGTCACCAATTCCTACCAAGCTTGTGGAGACTGGGGTAGTGAAAAGGGCAGTGACAAGTAGTCACGTGTCCTATAGTCCTGCACAGAGCCGAGAGCATGTGAAAGTAGACGGCGAGCTGATAGGACGTCAAGCGTCGCATGAACCGGCACAGTGGTTACAGCCTGGTGCGGTTGGAAGGGGTGCGTTAGCCAGGAGAGCAACGGCACTCACTTTCCAGTCAAAGATCGTGGTGACTTGAAGAACGAGTACCCGACTGATTAGAACGATCAAAACGAGTGAACTTTGTATCCGATAATATTGAAGAGGACGGGTCTTCGACGAGGTATTCAAGGCCGTCAAAGACGAAATTGCGGAGGCTCCGGCAAGTCTTAAATCTTCCGGGGAGATAGTTGAGCTCCCAGAGATGCCGTGGGATCTGTTCCTTGCCGAAATTAAGGAAGGAAAGATCCACCAAGTAGTCGCACCAATTCCAAGAAGAGAACTTGGTGAACTGTTCATCATCCACGATAGACGAGAGCGTCCTAGAAACTGTCAAAAAGAAACGATTCGCTGCTCAATGCTAGGGTGCCTTGAGAGACAGACCGTTTTTTGAGATTCTGTGGAAACATCGTGATGTTTTCCCCGAAAAAGTGCCGAGCCGCCTACCGGCGGACAATGCATTGGACACGAAATTGATCTGAAACCTGGCATCAAGTATTGCGTGACCATGCAATAGTTGTTGCCTAAAGAACAAGTCGATTCTATCGATGCGTTTTTCGACAAGCGAGCCAAGGCGGGGCATGTACGTGAGAGCAGTCGCCTCACTGCAGCGCTACCTTCTGTGTGCGGTAGGCCACAGGTGGATGGCGCGTGTTTCATGCTTACAATAAGCTGAACACGGCGACCATACCGGCGCAAACGCCAATATCGCGAAAAGACGTCCTGTTGAACTCCATGGGAAAGTCATCTATCTTTTCTGCGTTGTATTTGAAAGATGGCTACTATCAGATACTCATGAGAGAGTCCGATGTAGCCAAAACGGCAGTAAGCACCCCAAGCGGTATGCTTGTAAGGGGCTTGTGATGCCCCGAGGTTTGAAAAACGCACCAGCGACATTCAACCGAGTGGTGGCTCACGTGATGCGTCAGCACCGTGCTTACGCGCCCCATTACTTTGACGATGTATTCGTGCATAGTAGGGCCAAGGACGGGCTGATCGAAATAGAATCGCACAAGCGTCATTCAAACGCTGTGTTGCAGACTCTGAAAGACGCCCAATATTTGTCAACTTGCAAAACTGCGTCATCGGGGTCCCCGAGATACCTGTGCTGGGCTGCATCGTATGTAGACATGGTGTACGAGCAGACTCAAACAAGTTAGAATGGGTAAAGGAATGGCCAATCCACGGCATGTGAAGGATTTGTGCCAATTCCTATGGCTCGCTAATTACTTGCATAAGTATAGCAAGAATTATGCGGAGCAAACTAAACCATTATCTGACCTCCTTAGAAAGGACGTAGAATGGGTTTGGTTGAAAGATCAAGAAGATGCTTTCACATCAGTGAAGCAATGTCTTATCGAGGCACCGGTCTTGGCATTGCCATATGCTGATAAGCCCTTTAGCGTCGTCTGCGATGCAACGAAAATTGCAATCGGCTTGCAGAAGGATGACAACGGCGTTCAACCGTGTCATCTCTTATCAGTGCCGGCTTTTAAAAGCCGCGGAACTCAAGTACCCCGTGCATGACAAAGAGCTACTTTTAATAAAATATGCTCTTGTCAAGTTTCGAGTGCACCTATTGGGCACGAAACCATTTGTTGTTAATACGGATCACGCATCACTCCGGACCGCAATAAACTCACCGCACCTCTTGCCTAGAATGGCAAGATGGCTCACATTTATATCTGAATTTAATTAGAAAGTTAAATACAACCGGGAAAGTTTTGAATGTCTTGGATGACGCATTATCGCGCAGACCAGACTTCGAGGTGAGACACCAGGTGAGCGTGTCTAGTGCAAAGGCACAAGTTAAGTCGTAGCAATGAAGGCATACCACGTGACAAACTCATTGGCCTCCGAAATAAAGGAGAGCTACAGTCAGGACGATCATTGTCGCCTGCTGTTGGATCTTCAGTGGACGAAAGGTTTCCCTTTCGTCGCACTTGAAAGCTAAGCTAAATCGCGTTAGCTACAGCGATGACCTGATATGGCATCAGCTGTCACCTTGTGATCCCTTGAGAATCTATGTGCCTCATGACACAGATCTCAAGCTGATGATCCTTCACGAGCTCCATGATGCATATTCAAGTGGGCGCCTGGGCCGTGAAAAGACATTCTTACGAGTGCCAGAGGAATTTTGGTGGCGACACCTATATAGATGCGTGGCCAGTTATATTCGCTCTTGCGAACAGTGTCAACGCATTAGGCCTGCACCGTCCAGCAGTGCGCCACTGAAGCCGCTACCGATTCCAACCAACTGTTGGAAGTCAGTAAGCCTGGACTTCATGTTTGGCATGCCGCCCGATCATAAGGTCGGACAGGGCTAGTCGTCTTTTAGACAGACTGAGCAAATGGTGCATTTAGCACCATGTAAGACATTGATCACAGGCAAGGAGGCAGCTCTCTTGTTCCTGGCTCATGTTTACCGACTACACGGGATGCCCGAGTCCATAGTATCGGACCGGGATCCTCGTTTTACGTCTGGTTTTTGGCGACATGTGTTTGAGCTGCTTGGTAGCAAGCTCCACATGTCGACCGCAGATCATCCCCAGACCGATGGCCAAACAGAACGTGCCAATCGGGTCGTGGCGGATGTCTTACGCACTATAGCAACTCCCAAAGAGTGGAGCAAGCAATTGCCCTTTGTGGAGTTCGCTATAAATAACAGTGTCCACGCCAGTACGGGTGAGACACCGTTTTATATTAACGGACTGCGCCATCCTCGGACGCCAGTCTCGTTTGTGCGCAGCCCGAGTCTTAGTGGGGGAGGGCCCCTCACTATGCTCGGTGCGAAAGAGGGACATAGTTTCGTCAATATGACGATGACCCATGAGGGTATCATCTCAAAGACAGAAACTTGCCCTAGTGACCCTGCCAGTTTAGCAGTGGTCAATAAAACTACGCCTTATGACCGACCTCTTGGCGGTATCATAGGCGAGTTTGATGCTAAAAGCGTGAGCGAGGCTCAACGCTTTGTGGATGAGCGATTAGCCATCACACGTAAAGTCCGTGACGCAATGGCAAGCGCACAGGACAAGCAAAAAGAATATGCGGACCGAAATGGTCGCAAAAACAATGAACGCTTTAGAGTGGGTGAAAAAGTACTATTAAGTACTGCTACCCTACCTAAAAATGCAATTTCTGTACTACCTGGAGGTACTACGAAGTTGTTGCCGCGTTTCATTGGGCCCTTTACGGTGGTTGAAGAGGTTGGAGACCTAAATTATAGGCTCACCCTTCCCCCGTATATGAAGACGCACCCCGTA
>NC_090610.1:6646347-6662699 GCF_004359215.1 Bremia lactucae | reverse complement strand
ATGGTGCATTTAGCACCATGTAAGACATCGATCACAGGCAAGGAGGCAGCTCTCTTGTTCCTGGATCATGTTTACCGACTACACGGGATGCCCGAGTCCATAGTATCGGACCGGGATCCACGTTTTACGTCTGGTTTTTGGCGACATGTGTTTGAGCTGCTAGGTAGCAAGCTCCACATGTCAACCGCAGATCATCCCCAGACCGATGGCCAAACAGAACGTGCCAATCGGGTCGTGGAGAATGTATTACACACGAAATAGCGACTTCCATAGAATGGAGCAAATAATTGCCCTTTTCGCTATAACAGTAACCACGCCAGTACGGGTGAGACACCGTTTCACATAAACGGACTGCGCCATCCTCGGAGCCAATCTCGTTTGTGCGGAGCCCAAGTCTTAGTGGGAGGGCCCCTTACTATGCTCGGTGCGAAAGAGGGACATAGTTTCGTCAATATGACGATGACCCATGAGGGTATCATCTCAAAGACAGAAACTTGCCCTAGTGACCCTGCCAGTTTAGCAGTGGTCAATAAAACAACGCCTTACGACCGACCACTTGGTGGTTTCATAGGCGAGTTTGATGCCAAAAGCGTGAGCGAGGCTCAACGCTTTGTGGATGAGCGATTAGCCATCACACGTAAAGTCCGTGACGCAATGGCAAGCGCACAGGACAAGCAAAAAGAATATGCGGACCAAAATGGTCGCAAAAACAATGAACGCTTTAGAGTGGGTGAAAAAGTACCATTAAGTATTTCTACCCTACCTAAAAATGCAATTTCTGTACTACCTGGAGGTACTACGAAGTTGTTGCCGCGTTCCACTTTACGGTGGTAGAAGAGGTTGGAGACCTAAACTATAGGCTCACCGTTTCCCTGTACATGAAGACGCACCCCGTATTTTACGTGGATCGTCTAAAACGGTATGTAGACCCATATGAGGTCACATACCCCCATCCGTCGAAGGGAGACCAATGGTGACGCTGACTGTGAGTCGAGCGTCATTCGGGTGAGGGAGACAGAGAAGGCGAAAAAATATCAGCCGAAAGACTTCTCCCATCACGAACAGGACTTGGAGAGCGAGGGGCATCACGCGAGTAACGCGGATCCCTCAGCATAATCCTTTCAAAGAGATCCAAGCGAGTCTTCAGGCATTCATAACTCTGACGATCCTCGCTCGGATATCCTGAAAATTCGAGGTCAGTCGCAAGACACGACCTCGAGATTTACAAACCGTCGCTCGGCAGCGCTTAACGCCTGCAACCGAACGGACGAAAGTAAGGCAGCCGCAATTAGGTGGGCGAGATCGCCACTCCTTTCGGGCGCCGCCTGCACTGATGGATGCGTGTTGGAAGGTTGCTTGCCCACCGATCCGTGAGGCAAGGGTATCAGATCCTCGTCGAATGGAAAGGTTACCCGAAGAGTTTTTACTCTTGGGAACCGATCGATACCCTACGTATTGATGTGCCCGGCTTGGTGGCTGCTTATGAAATGGAGCTCCAGCTGAGGCCACTTCGCTAATCTCAAATGGACTAGCAGAAGTAGCGTTGTGAGAAGAAACAGGGGGCACAGTACCGCCCATGATTTCTTTCAAATGCAAGCGGGGGAAATTAATTCGCTGCGGCCGCTGTTTCATCGCATCGGACTGCGGATGAATGCGGCGCAGGAATTCCGCCTCGTATTGGTCGAGCGTTTCATTTCAACACAACACGACCGGGATCGGGAAAATACGCCCAAGCGATTTTCCCTGAGCACTCCATGATTTAAAGACATCATAATAATTATGTGCGTCTACAAGAGCGACGCTCTTGGCTCGTTTAAACGATGCTATTTAGATGGAGGAGGCATCAATGATATGTCACCCGTTACATAGCCACGTTCTAAACGGCTGGCTTGTGACACTAACTGAGCACGTGCACATGGCTTGTGACACCGACTGAGCACGTGCACATGTCGTCGGCGAAGCTTTCGGCTCCGAATCCTCTATGTCAGAGCCATTATGGATTATGGTCTGAGCATAAGGCGTTGTGGTTATACCCAACGGAGAAGCGGCTGCGCCTTTATGGGCAGCGCTCGCATTACCTGTCGCTGCGCTTTCCAGCGCAGACGACAAGACAGCATTCGTAAATGCTGCTGTCTCCATGTTGTGAGCCATGAGAGAAGTTTGGATGGACAATAATGCGCCATCATCCTTCCTCATGAGCCTTTTGTCCGCATCTATGAGGCGACGGCAACGCTGTCGACTCATTGTAGTCGACAATGAGCGACGGATCAACATCCTTACTGTGAAAGTGGGATGGATCCTTAAGCCCCGTTAACGCGAAAGCAGCAGTAGCTGTCGGCGTTTCGACTAAGGCATTGGACGCTGCCGGTGTGTTACCGTGGCGCGTGCGCTTAGTGCGAGGTTGAGTGGGCGTCTTCACAGGTCGCTAGATTGATTGAGTGAACTAGCGCGCGTAAAGCTGCTCGCAATTCCTCTCCTGTTTGACGAATTTAAAATGTAAATTCGTCCTTTAAGGGAGGGTTTGGTGAAACGGGCTAAAGTTGCCCGAATGTTACACAGTCCCTGTAAAGTACACTTGGTGTACTTAATGGGATGGTCAATAACTTAGAAAAAATTAATTAACCCCACCACTCGGGTGTGGTTAACATTTGTGACCAATCCTTGTGTACGTGATGCACATAGGTGCATTCACATTAGGAGGTATGACGCCTAGCGTCATCCGTTACGCGATGTATTTAGAACAATACGCTCGCAATACATATTCGTGTTATCGACAGAGATGACATTTTCGGATTGGTTATAAACAGATATTTATTTTAATACGATTAGATATAAATCAGTCTGAAACTACTTTCTACTTAGTAAGTGCGCACGAGGAGCTGGATTACCGCTCCCGTCACGACACAATGCTAGAGTTCTTAGCGCGTTGGGTGAGGTCGCTAAGGCGCCCACCACAACTACCTCACTGCACGCAAGAGAAGACGGTCTGACCGCTTTCTCGCTGTGCTAGGGTGTGTGTCTATGTTGAGCGTGGCCGCATTAAGACGTGCCCGCCTACACTTTTCGCTAGCCACCACTCACCCCCTATTAAAACAATATTAAACAAACGCAAAATTTCATGCGAAACCGTTATCGGTGAAAAGTAGTCATATACTTAAGTACTGTTTGGTTTTTATTGTATAAGGTTGACTCTCCGCCGACTCAATCTCCAGGTACTTGGTTGCCTTCGCTTGCTGTTCTTAAGATGGACCAGTTCTGGCTTTTGACCGAATTCTTGAAGACACAACTTGATCCATACCTCCAGCACAATTTCCTATATTAGTAAAACTCGATTTTGAGGAGCTGCGGCTTCACATTTTCTTCGTTTCGGGCCGTGTTGGGCCTGTTTTGGACTAAGTGGTGACTGTATCTGCGTCTCCTACGAGCGTTTTTCTGCCGCAAAGGCTCGCATGGTGGTTTTGGAATGCCAAAATCTCTACATCTTTGAAGTACCAGGTTTCCATGCATAGGTGAAACTTGTTTTTTGAAGAGCTATGGCTATAACAGTTCCTCGGCGACAGCTTGGTATAAGCCGTCGGCCGAGAGGTCAGATGCCACTCCCATGGAGTTGGGCAATGCAGATTTAGTCTGCTTTAAATGCGGCAAGCGCGGCCATATGATGGCTCGCTGCTATGCAAGGGTCTCTGCTGGGGCGAAGACGTTCAGCAAGAGGACTCCCTTTCCAACGGGCGATGGCATGAACCAGCTTGCGAGACGCATGAGTTCTGCATCGACCGCTGAGGGGCCGAGAAATGCAAGAGCGCAGTAGGGGCGGGACCCTACTGACACGTACTCGGAAGCTACCCCTAAGTTCAGAGTTATCGACAAAGGGGTAGCATAGTCTCTGAGGTTCCGAAAATTCGGAATTCAGCCCTGCTGGTCTGTAGCGCTCGGATATGAGGCTATGGCCACGTGATGACCCGTCTTGTGGATTTGGGTGCACTACCAAATTTGGTGAGACTTGCGGCTCTAAATGACGGACCTGTGAGTTATGAGTCGCTTTACCATGATGGCAAGCGAGAAGAGGCGACCGTTCGTTTAGCGAACGGCGCGCTCGTGAATTCTGAGGGAGTTCAAGTTGAACTCGCCTTCAGTTTAATGACTTCTCCTGGAGAGAGAAGTTTACGTTGTTAGGAATGGAGAGTCCGTATGACCTCATCCCAGGCATTCCATGGTTGATAATACACCAACAATGGATAGACTGGCGAACATGCACAGTTGCTTACTCTAGGGGGCACCGAAAAGGATGTGCTTCTACGAGAAGCCTATGTAACTGATGTCGTGTCAATCACAGGTAAAAGTGTACCGAAAGGACATACGCAAACTTCTACCCAGCTCGGAGAGACTGGTGTAGTAAATAGGACGAAGACAAAACGTCATGCGTCCAAAGATCCTCCATAGAGCTGAGAACCTGTGGCATTGATAGCGAGCTGACAGGAAGTCATGCGTCCAAAGGTCCTCCATAGAGCCGAGAGCCTGTGTTATGATAGCGAGCTGACAGGAAGTCAAGCGTCGTAAGAACTGGCACAGAGCCTAGAGCCTGGCCGGTTAAAAGTAGTGCGCTAGCCGAGAGAGCAACGGCACCTAATTCTAGAGATCAAAGATCGTAATGACTCGAAAAACCAGTACCCGAAAATAAGGACGACCAAAAGCACGTCAAAACAAGTTAGCTTTGGATTAGTCCCCGTAAAAAGGAACAGGCCTTCAAAAGAGATGTTCGAGGCCGTCGAAGTCAAGATGGAGGATGCATTTCAATTTAGGTGCTCCAGCACGTCTTGGAATCAGCCGAGGAGATATTGAACCTCCCGGAGATGTCGCGGGATCCGTTACTTTTGAACTTAAGGAAACTCTGTGATGTGTACCCAGAATAGTGCCGAGCCGCCTACCGGCCAAAGGGACATCTGGCTTGAAATTAATTTGGAACCTGGCACCAAGCATTGTGTGACCAGGCAATGACCATTGCCGATAAAAGAAGTTGATTATATATATCAGTTCTTCGAAAAGCGAGCCAAGGCGGGGCATGTACGTGAGAGCAGTCACCGCACTGCAGACCGAACTTCTGTGTGCGGAAGGCCACAAGTGAATGGCGCGTGGTTTACGCTTACAATAAGCTGAACACGGTCACCATACCGGCACATACTTCAATCCTGCGAAAAGATGTCTTGTTAAACTCCATGGGAAAGTTTATCTTTCTTTCCGCGTTGGATTTAAAAGATGGCTTCTATCAGGCACTCATGAAAGAGTCCGATGTAGCCAAAACCCCAACGGCAGTAAGCACCCCAAGCGGTATGCTTTGGGAGTGGCTTGTGATGCTCCAAGGGTTAAACAACGCACCAGCGACAAACAAACCGAGTGGAGGATCACGCGATTCGTCAGCACCGTGCCTACGCGCCCCATTCCTTTGACGATGTATTCGTTCATAGAAGGGCCGAGGACGGGCTGAGCGCAATAGAGTCGCACAAGCGTCATTTAGACGCTGTGTTGCAGACTTTGAAGGACGCCTTATTGTACGTCAACTTGCAAAAGTGCGTCATAGGGGGCTTCGAGATGCCTGTGTTGGGCTGCATTACACATGGTGTACGAGTCGACCTAGACAAGGTAAATTCTGTGAAACCCCACGACACGTGATAAATTCACGCCAATTTCTATGGCTCGCTAATTATTTGCATAAGCACAGCAAGAATTATGCAGAGAGTACTAAGCCCTTGTCTGACCAATTTGAAAAGAATGTAGAATGGTTTGGCAAAAGAACAAGTAGATGCGTTCACATCAGTATAGCAATTTCGTGATAAGGCACTGGTGTTGGCATTGCTAGAGACGGATAAGTTCTTATGCGTCGTCTGCGGTGCAAGCAATTTTGTGATCGGCAGCGCGTTCATGCTGAAAAATAACGACGGCGTTGATCGTATCATCTCTTATCAGTCAGTCCCGGCTATTAAAAGCCAAGGAACTCAATTATCCTGTGCATGACAAGGAGCTACTTGCAATAAAGCATGTTCTTCATAATTTTCGAGTGCACCAGTTGGGCGCAGAACCATTTTTGGTTTATACGGATCACGCATCAGTGCAGACCGCTTAAACTCACCGCACCTCTCGCCTAGATTGGCAAGATGGCTTACAATCTTCTATGAATTAAGTTTTGAAGCTAAATAAAAGCCGGGTAAGTCGAATTTCTCGCGGAGACCTAAATAAATAAATTATAGGCTCATTCTTCCGCCGTATATGAAGACATACCCCGTCTTTAACGTATGTCGTCTGTAACGGTAAATTTATTTAGACGAGACCACATACCCCCATCCGTCTAAAGAGACCGATGGTGATGCCAACCGTGGGTCGCGCGTCAATCATTTGGGGATGACGGGAAAAGCGAACGGCTTTTGCCGACAAACTCCTCCCACCGTGATATGAACTCGTAGAGCGAGGGAGGTAGCGCGTGCGACGCGGGTCTCTCAACATCAGCTTCTCCAGAATGCCCAGCCGAAGTTTCAGCCTTTCATAACCCTGGCGATCCTTTGAGCGATCATCGTTTTTCGATTTCAGTCGCGAAACTTGACTTTCGAGATGCCCGATCCGTCGTTCAGCAGCGCTCAGCGCCTGCGACTGAACGGAAGCCGATCAATACAAAGCAGAAGTCCTGTGCAGTTTTTTGCCACATTCCGATGTGGCGAAACAGCGATCACAGCAAAACAGCTTCTCTCGTATGCGTGTGACAAAACTGATGGGCGGTATACTTCTCCCCATCACGTTACTCCTGCTAGTCCATTTGAAACTAGCGGAGCGGCTCCAACTAGTGCTCCTTTTCATAGGCAGAGACCAGTCCCGGCACATCAATGCGCAGGGCGTCAATCGGTTCTCAAGAGTCAAAACTCTTCGGGTATCCCCTCCATTGGACGAGGATCTGATGCTTATGCTAAGCAACTTTCTTACAAGGAAGTGTTGGTACCAGCAGCATCCACCAATGCAGGCGGCACCCGATATGAGTGGTGATTTCGTCTATCTAATTGCGGCAGCCTATCCTTTTTTCATTCGAACGAACACGACCGCGATCTTGGAAACACGACCAAGTGATTTCCTATGAGCCCTTTCACGTATAGTAGACGCCATTATAGCCATGAGCGTCTCTACTCACGCGCTATATGAGTTCTTCTCGTGCGCACTTGTTATCTAGGAAGAAGTTAAGGACTGGTTTATATTCAATATAATTAAATGTAAAACCTTTTTACCCAATCAGTAGAGCCATCTTTGTAGATGTGCATCTCTACATGGCGAGTGCATTGTCTAAATACCTCAGCTCGCGGATGACGCTAGACGTCATCACTTTCAATGTGAATGGACCATTCATAGAGAACTGCCCATAAAGGTTCAGCTGCTTCTCAGTTGGATAAAACACAACATCTGTCGTTCAGACCATTATCCCCAACGAAGAGTCTGACGCAGAAGAGCCTGAGTTTAAAGCTCCACCGACAGCACGTGATCGTTTCCAGTCGGTGTCACAATTTAGCCGTAATAAACGTGGCTATGTGCGGGCAATCGCTTCCGACACTTGTTCTGAGGTACAAGTTCGTTCGTTGAGGCCACCTTAGGCGCCAATTAACTACCTCACTACAGTGAAATAAGACGGTTAAACCGCTTCCTCGCTGTGCTTTAAGGTGTTTGCTTTGTAGTGGGAGGCCGCTTTAGAAAAAAGCACCCGCCTTCACCTTTAGTACGGTGCAGAAGCTCCCTGAGAAGTCGCAAGCTGCTGGAAATGCGTTATACATGTAAAGGTATGTACCGCAGCGTTAGTTATCGATTACCTTGCCAAAGCACACCACTTATTATCTTGAAATGTTCACAATTTTACGGTGGAGCTAACCTCAAGAAGATTGTTGTTGTTGCTGCAATTTATGCCTTAGCCAAAAGCCTAGCTATAAATGGTCACCACCACTATAAGCATCATGAGGTTTGAAGTTCAACATATCACGGATGCATGCTGCTTGCTCAAATGTGGGCTCTCAGGAGGGCACTTCAGTTGCTTTGAAGTTCCAGTAGCCTTAATTAGTCGAAACGTCTGCAAAAACATTTCGATGATCACCGCCTTCTTAATCAAGATTCGTTTTAAAAGAAATGAATTTCTTTTACTTGAGCGGTGTATCCAATGGTGGACCACTTTTTGTATCTGCTTGAACCCCAACTTTAATTCTTTTTAAACGATTAATTATTTATGCGCCATTCGGGAGCGTCCACCCTTTTGAAAACCAGCATCCACCTCCCTTTCATTGGTTTAATTTTCTAATTAAAACTACACCACAAAACTCTTTTAGCGGTATCACTACCGCACTACCGCCACCAACAACCTGCTACAAACTCTTACTTGTCACTTCCTTACCACCACCACCACACCGCATCACTATGTCGTCAGCAGAAGCCACACTTCTACCACCACCTCGGTGTAGAGCACTTTAGAATAGGCTACAGAAGCGGTACAGCTATACTCGCGAGGACAAGGCTATGAAGCAATAAAAAGTGTTAAGAGGGTTGGGGATAGGAAGGAAGGTGCTGTAAAGGCTTTATTCTTACTGTGTTCTAAAAGCGGTTCCTTTAAGCAGAAGTTCAGTCCGCCAATCTGCCAGACGGTAAACAGGCTGTCGTTTTTCTGTAGGAATACGGAGAACCACAGGTCCTGAAGACAACACGTTGTGGCAGGTGCGCGTTGTGGACGCAGGACACAACCACCCTGCATTTATGGCATCCGAAAATTACGTAATCTTCCAGTGATCGAGGAGCCTCTGCGCATACGTGGACGAAGTCGGCCAAGCGGATCAACTCAGCGCTTGTCATCTGCTTTTGAACGTGTAGAAGCTGGTTCAGCAGAGGCGGGACTAGGACGCAAGTGCAGTGTGTGCAAGATGACAGGACACATTACCCGAACCTGTCGACAGCGCGCAGCTACACCCTCCTCCATACAGTAGTATTTCTCATCATATAGTCTATTTCTACAGTTATGGCAATATTGCGTGTTAAGATTTGCTGCTGTCGTTTCCTGCTGTTGACATAGTGCGGCGGTGGTGGCGGTAGTGCGGTAGTGATGCCGTTGTGGCGTAGTTTTAATTAGAGAATTGAACCAATGAAAGGGTAGGCGCTGGTTATCAAAGCTACGGCGTGTGATAAAAAGTTAAATAACATCATTAATGACACTTTCTCAAAGAAATATATATGGATTTCCTGACGGATCCAGGATGTCCATCAATTGCTAAATAAACATAAATATGAATAGAAATAAAAAAACTCTCAAAAGGGTAATAAATGTAATAAATTTAATTTCAATCAAAGGCATTTTGTTGATGTTGTCTGGTTATTTCTGTTTGTCGCCGTTTATTGGTGGGGAGGGAATTAAAATAATTTTTATGTTTAGCCCTTTAGAACAATTTGAAATTTTACCTATTTTTCAAAGATACCACTTCAGGATCTGCATAAGGATATTATAATAGACTAATACAGTCTCAATAGGTAAGTAAATTATTCGCTGTTTTGTTGGCTTGATTATACTAAACACGAGAAGCCTCGTGATGCACGCTTCCTTCTGCTCCTTGACCGCATCTATCGGATGTGACCGTCCAATTGTAGAATGGATATATGCAGTCTAACCTCCGATAAATGCTCCTCCAAAAAATATTTTCCCATAATCAATATTTCTATGGTCTACCAATGCCGCTCCTATGATCATAACTGATATCCTCTGGTATCTGATATTTGATCAATTCTAGAAGGATAACAATTTAGAGAATGTCTACATGTCTCTTGTAACCAATCATCTAGGGTTGTCTGGCGTGTTCTTTTGCGCGAATTTTGCGTTGTAGATCACGCAGAACCTTTAGCGCTGCTCTGTGATCTTTGCTATCGCCGTTGAGCATTCACCCACAATGCTCACAGCATTCAGCTGCACTGAAATTGGCAACTTTCTTCGTCTGACTCGTCGTCATCGTCGGAAACCTCGGAATATGTTTCGTCTGCGTTTCCTAATACCAAATCTACCAGCTCGTTGTCAGTCAGCTCAACGTACGCCTCCTACGCTTCCTCGATTGGATTTAAAAGACTTGCGACTGCCATGAGATGGCGAATATGAAGGGCGTTAATCGCATCTTGAAGTTCGTTTTCGATTGCTTCTTCTTCTTCTTCTTCTTCTTATGTGTCGAGGTCTGCTTCAGTGCGCGCTTAAATTCGATTGTCGAAGAAGTGTGTACAAAGCAATTAGCGATGACCGATTCTGGCAGCCCTTCTCATGCAGCTTTGCTCCAGAGCGCTGTAAGTCGTAGCACCTTGTTCGTCCTGATCGAGCGCGTCCTGCAGCTGATAGTGACGATAGCAACGTTATCAAGCTGCAATGATTCCAGTATCCATAGGCTGAATCTTTGATGTTTGGAGGGAGCGGGATCAACTCAACATTACAAATTTCCAATTTTTCTTAACGATGTGCGAAGGCGCATATCGTACAGAAAAAGCGACTTGTCGACTATATGCTTTTAATTATTGTCAAAGCGCTTTAGCCACTCTTGAAAGCGTTTGCTTGCCATCCAAGCTTTCTTATTCCATCGATATACAAAAAACAAGCTCCTCGCCAGATTTTTTATCAAATGCTCGAGGTTTTTGCGTGCGACCGATGACGAACGGTCTGAGCTGATGTGAACCGTCTGCATTTGCAGTGAAGGCAAAAGCAAATTTTGCTTTGTCTTTCTTTGACCCTGCGATTTGCGTGCACTCAATTGTATTGTCCGGAGCCATTCGACAGAATAGACCAATCTTATATTATAAATGTCGCTTAGCTCGTATTTTTGTTGCATTTCTTTCAGAGCTGGTAGCGCTTCTTCAATTGTCTCCATGTCAGCAGATCCGCTCTCGCCGTACGACTTGAGAGCCTTGAAGCCATGGCGAGACTTAAACTTCTCAATCCATCTATTTGAGAATGATGGTGCGTTTTCAAACATTTAAGCTCTCTGGGAACTTGACTTGATAAGCTCTGCTGTATGCCGGGCTTTGTATTAAAGAAACCACTCTGCAAGCATTTAATCTAGTTCGGGGGGGGGGGGCAGTGCGAGCGCGCTACAAAGTTCGTATACATCTCAGCAGCCATTTGTGTAAGAAAGAAGATTTCTGAAAACAATCTACCTTACCTCGAGGCTGGTTGAATCCATAGCTTCATATTCGCATCACTTATTCAAAATGAAGCTTATTGTGCTTTGAGTAGGAGGCTTTGGTTGGTTACATTCTTGCTTTGCCCAAGCGCAAAGAGCAGCTTAAATCAAGTGTGGCAACTCATCATGCTTTTGGCAGGTTTTACTCTTTCTTTGTTAGGTTTTGAGAGCTAACTTGCTTCGGGGGCATTTTTTCTCGATGTTTGGGATCATACTTTGTTGTGTTTTGGTTCGGAAGGAGGAATAGCAGTTTGACGCTTGTTTTGATTTTATGGCACATTGCATTTTCAGCCAATCCGAGTGCGTGCCTCTTTTGTTCGATAAATTATCAACTATGAGAAGAACATCACGTATCTGATATCCTCCGATACATGATGTTTTGCTGTCCACGGGAATTATCATGGAAAAGAGGTTATACTGTACAGTCCTTCCTCTGATAATTTGTATCCCCGGTGGACGCACTTCCCTTAAAGTTATCAGAGAATACTAGTTATCGCTTTATAGTGTAGTAGCGTCATACATATGATGTAGTAAAATCAATTAATCAGAGGATCAAATTAGCGAAAATCCAGCAGAATAACCCGCTCCACCATCCTAGACCAAAACTCCCGAAAACTAGCAGAAAAGGCAGCCCCAGAGAACCCAGAGGTCTGCAAGCTACCAACACAGGTCCTCACTTTTCTCAAACCTAATTCAGGTTGTGCCTCAAGATCAGAGACACGTAGGCATCCTAGTTACTTGCTGGGGTTGGTGTTTTTTGTGAAGAACAAGGTATGACAATTTTTCAGCTGACTTTTAATCCCACTCTTTGCAACACACACAGATGTCGCAAGCTCGCCTTACCAATGCCCAACGTCTGCAAATTTGCAAACACAAGGATGCCAATCGAAGTATGAGCGAGCAGACTTTGGCTGCCAGGGCGACAAAGGAGTTCGACCTCACTAAGGGCGTGACTTAGGCTTCTATCAGCAACATCATCAAGAAACGTGGTGAGCTGGAGGCAATGGACTCTAGCAGCCTCAACGCCAAGCGTCAGCGCCTTGCCCAGCTTTCAGTGGTGGAGGAGGCAGTGGCCTTCTGGGTGCTGCAGTGCCAGCATCGTGGGGTTATCCTCACCGGGGATCTGATCTGAAGGCTCAGAGATTTGCCGAATCACTTGGAATACAGGATGATGCCATCAAGTTCTCTCATGGATGGCTTTATAAGCTCCAGCAACGCCACAAACTCCGTGCTATCTGCATCCACGTCGAAAGCGGATCATTTGATGTGGAGACTTTGAACGAGGCTCTACCTGAGCTGAATACGGTTATTACCTGGTGATGCGTACGTTATGGATGAGACTGGTAAGTTTGGTTTTGCCTTTGTTTCAGATGATTTGCCTTTGCTGACCCAGCTTTCACATGACTTTTTAAAGTATGATACCTGATAGGACGATCGCTCAGACAGAGGTTGAGGGGCACAAAAAAGACAAGGTAAATTGATCTCCATTTGAATTAAGAAACTGACAAAACTGACACCTGTTTCACACGCATCACCGTAGCTTTCACAGCGAATGCTGATGGGTTTGATAAGCTCCAGCCATTCTACATCGGACGAGCCAAAAAGACGCGTGTTTAAACAAGGAAACTTGAGAGCAGTTGGGATTCCTGTACAGGCACAACTTGAAAGCATGGATTTCGGACAGTAATTTTAGGAATGGCTTCTCAATGTTAACAAAGCTATGAAGGTATATTTGCAAATTTGTGCCTAGGGATTCGCCTGTTAATCTTGCAAACATCTGACAGGTGCTTTAGGATTAAGGCAGGAAGGTCCTCCTCTTGATCGACAATGCGCTATCCCGCATTGTGGACGACCTGCAGCTGACCAACGTCATGGTTCAGCCCTTTCCGCCCAACGCGACCTCGGCATAATTGCCGCTTTTAAGAGTCGTTACTGGCGCTACCATCATCAGCACGCTCTGGGTTGCGACAAACGCGGCGATTGGCAACATTTACAAAGTTGACCAGGTTTTCAGCCATGCTGTAACGGGCTAAAGTTGCCCTTATATTACACAGTCCCCGTTAAGTTCACTTGGTGTACTTAAGGGGATGGTCAATTACTAAATTATAGTAATTAGACCCAACACTCGGGTGTGGTGCACATTTGTGACCAACTCTTGTGGATGTGATGCACATGGGGCAATTCACATTAGGAGAGATGACGCTTAGTGTCATCCGTGATGACGGCTAGCGTCATCCGTTACGCGAGGTATCTAGAAAGATACGCTCGCAATACATATTAAATGTTATCTATAGAGAAAACAATTTAATTGGTAAAAATAGGTATTTGAATTTAATTCTATTCAATATAAATCAGTCTGAAAACTACTTCCTATTTTAAGTGTGCACAAGGAGACGGATTACCGCTCCCGTGACGACACTTTACCAGAGAACTTAGTGTGTTGGGTGAAGTCGCTTGTGCGCCCGCCACAACTACCTCACTGCACGCAAGAGAAGCAGGTTTAACCGCTTCCTCGCTGTGCTAAGGTGTGTGTCTAAGTAAAGCGTGGCCGCATTACGACGTGCCTGCCTACAGTTGGTAGCACTTGAAATCCTTCCCACGACCCGCATCTCTGCGTGTGTACGTGAGGATGAGCCTCAATATTGATTGGGCTCATTTTCCCCACCTCTCCGAACATCATCGGGAGCTTGGTGAACAAGCCCTGGCCAGGCTCCTGGGTAGTCCTCCTGAGCAACATGTTGCTCAGTTAGAGCAATTTGAAGCATTCATGCTCGGAAAACGGAGGGCCGCGTCCGAGGCACAGAGACATATTGCGGCGGAGTCCGTCACTCAGACCTAGGATGAGCTGAGGCATTAGCAGGCTCGGAGCGAGGCTCTCAATAGGACTCTTGAGATGCTCTCTGCCCGGCCGCATCAGCCGAGGCCCATTTTGATGGACCCGCCCAAATTCGATGGAACTGCGGCGCACACGATTGTCCACTGGCCTTTAGCCGTGGAGCAATGCGGTGTCGCCCAGCTCATCGAGGACGACAGCCGGATGGTGTCGTACGCCATGTCGCATCTGCGCGGTAAGGTCTCAGAGTGGGCTTACTCGGCGCTTGTGGCGGACAGAAAGGCCTTCCCTTCATGGGCGATCTTTAAGGAAAAGATTCGCGCCATGTACCAGCCGCTGAACAACGAAGTGTTGCTTCGGGCGCGCTTCTTTGGAGCGCGACAGGCGAAGCGATCTATGCAAGAGTTAGTGCAAGAGATGCGCTCGCTGTCGGCGTCCATAACCGTAGGTCCGATTCCGGAGCACATAAAGGTGCCCACGTTTATGAACGGACTACGGCATGGCTCATCGCGACAGGCCCTTTTCAGAAAGGTACCGTCGACGATGAAAGAGGCAATCCAAATTGCCTTAGTTGAGGAGCACTCCTACAGCAGTGCCTCGGCGACAGCTTGGTATAAGCATGCGGCCGAAAGGACAGATGCCACTCCTATGGAGTTGGGCAATGCAGACGTGGTCTGTTACAAATGCGGTAAGCGCGGCCATACGATGGCTCGCTGCTATGCCAGAGTCCCTGCTGGTGCAAAGATGCCCAGCAAGAGGACTCCCTTCCCAAAGGGCGATGGCAAGAACCAGCGTGCGAGACGCATGAGTTCTGCATCGACCACTGAGGGGTCGGGAAATGCAGGAGCGCAGTAGGGGCGGGATGCCCTACTGACGCGGACTCTGAAGCTACCCCTATGTTCAGAGTTGTCAAACAAATGAGGACTATAGTCCCTGAGGTCTCGAAATTTCGGACCTTAACCGTGCTGGTCTATAGCGCTCATGTAAGAGGCTATGACCAGGTGATGACCCTCCTAGTGGATTCGGGTGCATCACCAAATTATGTGAAACTCGCGGCTCTAAGAAAGAGACTGGCGATGTTTGAGTCGCTTTGCCAGGATGACAAGCGAGAAAAAGCGACCGTTCGTTTAGCGAACGGCGCGCTTTATAAGTCTGAGGTTGTTCAGGTAGAATTCGCCTTCAGCTTCAGTGACTTCTCTTGTAAAGAGAACTTCACAGTGCTAGGTATGGAGAGTCCGTATGACCTCATCCTACGCATACCATGGTTTGTAAAACACCAACCAAGGATAGCCTGGCGGACACGCACAGTTGTAAACTCTACACAGGACACCGGAAAGGATGTGCTCCTGCGAGAGGCTTATGCAACTGATGTCGTGTCGAACACAGTTTAGGGTGCGTTGACGGGATGTCAAACGTCACCAATTTCTACCCAGATCATGGAGACTGAGGTAGTGAAGAGGATGATGACAAGTAGTCCTGCGTCCGAAAGTCCTGCACAGAGCCGAGAGCGTGTGGCAGTAGACGGCGAGCTGACAAAAAGTCATGCGTCGCATAAACCGGCACAGTTCCAAGAGCCTGGTGCAGTTGGAAGGGGTGCGTTAGCCAGGAGTGCAACGTCCCCCGCTTCCCAGAAAAAGGTCGTGGTAACTCGAAGAACGAGTACCCGACAGATTAGGACGATCAAAGGCACGTCTAAACGAGTGACCTTTGGATCAGTCTCTAATAAAGAGGACGGGCCTTCGAACGAGGTGTTCGAGGCCGTCAAAGACGAAATTGCGGAGGCATCCTCAATTGAGGTGCTCCGGCAAGTCTTTAAATCTGCCGAGGAGATAGTAAATCTCCCGGAGATGTCGTGGGATCTCTTCCTTGCCGAATTAAAGGAAGGAAAGATCCACGAAATAGTCGCACCAGTTCCAGAAGAGAACTTGGTGGACTGTTGCTCGTCGTCCACAATGGACGAGAGCGTTCAAGAAACGGACAAAGAGAAGCGGTACGCTGCTCAAGGCTGGGATGCCTTGAGAGACAGTATGTTCTTTGAGGTTCTGTGGAAACATCGCGATGTGTATCCAGAAGAAGTGCCGAGCCGCCTACCAGCAGATAGGGGCATCGGGCACGAGATAGACCGAACCTGGCACCAAGTATTGTGTGACCAGGCAATGGCCGTTGCCGAAAGAACAAGTCGATTATATCGATGAGTTCTTCGGCAAGCGAGCCAAGGCGGGACATGTGCGTGAGAGCAAATCGCCTCACTGCAGCCCGACCTTTTGTGTGCGTAAAGCCACAGGTGGATGGCGCGTGGTTCATGCTTA
>NC_090610.1:6629735-6638687 GCF_004359215.1 Bremia lactucae | reverse complement strand
AGATTTGCAAATTCTCTTGAGGTTGCTGGATCAGTAGGGCGTTGCGCCCCTACTGACCCCGACCATTTTTTGGCGGTCCGCCTCGCTGTTGCGATTTCGCAACAACGTCGGATCCGCGACCGTTGCCCTTTTTGGCATACGGTCCAAAATTAGGTTCAGTACCTTTCGGTGCTGGACGTGGGGCATTACATTTATGAGCGTAATGTCCCAATTTTTGGCAGCGATGGCATTTCTGCGATCCCTTATTGTTCGGAAAGCGAGGTTTCTCGCTTTCGACATAGGAAAGGTCCATGGGTTCTGGACCTCCTAATTCGTGTCGTCTTGGTGGACAATATGATGACGAACTTGCTTGAGCCTGTCTCAAGCTAAAGTCCTCCTGTTCCGCAACGGATATTGCTTCTTCAAGCGTATCCAGTTCCAAGCGGAACAGGTGGGTCTTTACGGGACCATCCGTAAGACCTTGCATGAACACCGTAATCAACATGTGTTCATAAACTGGGTTGTTTGTGATACATCTCGCTAAGAGTCGTATGTGCTGGGCATACGCGTGAACATCACGTTTGTTCTTGCTTGAGTTTCAGAAGCTCTGATTAAGCTCTGAACTCAGCCCTAGGTGGTTCAAACATCTGTTTTGAGCCGGTCTTTAAAAGCCTCCACGGACCTAAAGACATATGGGTCGCGCAACTTAAGGACTAGAACCCAAGTTTGGCACGACCTGCCAAATTTGACTGTGCAAATGCGATTTGCATTTGCTCTTCGACGATGTAACGAGCCTCATGGCATCGTCCGACTCGACAAACTATCTTAAGAGTGAGTCTTCTTCGACTCCCCTATACTTAGAGATGTCAATCATTAAGGTTTCCAGACGACGCGTGTGCGTCATCCCAGGTACAGGGGTTTGCACCTGTTGTAACCTCAACAGTCCTGCATGTTGAGAGCCTTGCTGTTTAAGCAAGGCTACTTCTCCTTTGCCTCGTCAGGTTCAAGTTGTATGAACTTGGCGATGGCTGAATGGAGAGCATCTCTGTCCAAATTGGACAGCATGGCCAAGATGGCATCGTTCCCTACGGTCGAACGCATTCGTTCGACCGCACTCCTTTCTAAGTCACTTAGAAAGGAGTAGCTATCACGCGAAACGTGATGCGTATTTCCATCATCATCTAACATGTCCATGTTAGATGATAGAACTGTGGTCCTTGGTCGGACTACAAAGTGTAACGGGGCACTGCCGACTTGTACCGCTTCAGTACAAGTCCACTTCGCACTGCTTCAGTGCGAGTAGTGCCTCACGTCACTTCACGCTATACTAGTACTTACAGAGATAGACTCTCGTAAAAAACTTGCTTTAAAGAGGGTTGGTTTAAAAACTGTTTTTAATGTAATTAAGTTCTTCTGTTTCTATTTATTTAATACTAACTTAATTTATAAACTAATACAAAACATGTAATAAAGTTTTATCTGTTTCTCTCTTTGCGCGCGTCCAGCGCTGACTGGACCGCGGAGTAGGTAGATATAATGGTCTTTATCTACCAATGGATACGCTTTCCGAAAATTATTACATAAAGAATTACTCTCCAAATATTAATTTAACTTTAATATATTAATTAACAACCTTTAAGTGCTAATTTCATGTAGCCATACACCCCGTTAAGTGGTGGTTAGCGAAAAGTGAGTGGTGCATAACAGCTCCCTTTATTTAATATTATATTAACATTTGATAATTCCGCTTAGAGCCCGTTCGGCTAATGTTACTTTATTACCATTTGCTTTAATCTCATTTGATCTTGTAAGCTCGAAAGCACTACTGAGTGCTCAACGTGATTATGTTCATCAGTGGTCCGTCTTTCGCATATCTATGTACGAGTTTAAGCAGCTCACACGTGCCACCAACCTTTGGCTAAAGACATAGTCACGGCCAATGATAAAACGTAGCGAGGGGTTTGATAGCCCTCGTCGTATCAGTATTCGTTTCCAGCACGTGCCAAATGGTGTTGAAGCTATTTTATATGTATTTCTTTAAGCTTTTCGACAACTGATAACAACATGTGTCAGTCTGTGGCACTCCTTACCGTACTACCCCCTTGCTGTTCAACTGAACTATCGGGTTCGGGTCGAAATTGTCGCCACATTCAATAATTTGAACGGTGCACAAACCACTATTTGCGCTCGGTTCCAGTCGCAACTGATATAATTCATATTTTCTCACCAGACAAGCCTCATGCTTGGTCTTAAATAGAGATCGTTACATAATTTTTCTCGGCTATGGCCATTGTTTCGTGACGCAGTACTTTGGACCGAGCGTTATAACTATCTCCGCCCGACTTCAGTATTCAATAGTCCGATGGTGCTTTTGTTGACACCATGTCATCGTAATCCTTGGGTAACGAGATCAAATTCTTCAAATTATTTGATGGCTGGGGTCCACGTAAACGCGAGTGCCTTATAGGTCAATCCTTTTCCATAATGCAAATTCATTTAAGCCCGATTGTCACTCCTTATAAGTTGATAATGACCGTTTCATCACATCACCACTTTGCAAACCATGGTTAAAACCCTAGTACAACATTTCGAGTTCTTTCATCGTATTTTAATCTCTAACAGCGGCTGTAGTGGTATTGCGCTCTAAACTACGAGGCAGTAGCGTGGCCTTTTTTTTTCATCATGATCTGACTGGGTGGTCAATATGCCTATTACCACCTCGTGGGGTCAAATGAGAAGTTTTTAACGGCATTCTCTCACTGAACGTTTTTTTAGTTCAGATGGCATTACATACATCGGTGGGTAAGAGCACATTGCTCTGAATGTGTTGGACGAGTCCAACTCTCGAATTCGACGAAAGCCTCTATTTGATTGCTTTTTTTTAGCGTTTATGAAAATATATACATTGCGATTTTGCGGCTGGATGGTATGGCTGCGAGGTATGTCAACGGGTGAAGCCTAGCTCTTCATCCCATGCACCTCTCCAACCTCTACCACTTCCGGCAGAGTGTTGGCAGTCCGTATCTATGGACTTCATCTTCGGATTTCCCGAAGACTCACAAAAACAATGGAATCCTTGTTTTTGTAGACAGATTCAGCAAGATGGTACATCTTGCTGCAGTACCAAAGTCGATCACGGCTCCGGGCTGTGCCCGTGTCTTTATCGACACGGTATTTAAACTCCACAGTTCAACTCGTGAATTGGTCTCAGATAGAGATCCACGGTACACGGCGGTGTTTTGGCAATCCGTGTTCCGAGAGATCGGAACACGGCTGACTATGTCAACTTCTGATCATCCAGAGACAGATGGTCAGACTAAACGCGTAAATCGCGTTCTCGAAGAGATACTTCGAGATTACATCCAATCGTATCCGAATTGGAGCGAATTTTTACCGATGGTCGAAATCGCCATCGAATTTAAGTGTAAGCGTTTACATCGCATATACCGTTCTTCGTGAATCGCTTACGCCATCCACGCATACCCACCCAATTCGAGGGATCCTCTAGTTTAAGGGGGGGAGGACTCGCACGAGCAAAATTAGTATTAGTTCGTGCTCATCACGCGTCCAAAGTTACGACGACGCAAATGATAACAATGTCGAAGCAATCGACATCAAAGATGATAAAGATCTCATGGAAGTGCGCTCATTGCGCACTGGAAAAGACAAAACAAATGAGTCAGCAGAAGAATTTATGCTGGCTCTAGAATCAGTAGTCCGTTTTGTACAGGATTCTATTGCTTACGACGTGGATTGTCAGAAACGGAACGCAGACAAACATTGAAGAGCAAACGTTCTTTCATTTGAAATAAATGACCTAGTACTACTCTCTACGGTAAACTTGCCTAAGCGTGTAGTCACTAATGTGGGTAGCAGCAAACTACTTCCTTAGTTCATTGGGCCATTCTGTATACTGCATCGCAGAGGTATTGCGTGCACAATAGAATTACCACGTAGGATGCGAACGCAACGTACGTTTTATGTTGGTCGGCTCCGCCCTTACCATCAGTACGCGGTTTCTTTCGAGGACGGATCTGACCACCCTTTTAAGAATTCCTAAAAGATTCTTGCGGCCACGTACTAGATTCTCATGCTGAATCTGGAGATTCTCATGTCGGGTTCTAAGATAGGATTCGCGATAAGCGGACGACAGCTCATCACAAAGAGCGTGATACTTCCGTTCGTACTACAACATGGAGTACGCACTCTTCGAACGGTTAAACGACCGTTCGGTATAGTTAGCCTACACCGTCTGCTCCAACGAGTGACGCCTACCGCACTTGTGTTTAAGACCCTCCTCGAGATCATGGAGGAAGCGATCGAGTTTGTCTATCTTCGACTCTAGATCCGACACACGATTCGGATCTTATTTTTCCTCCTCCACCACAACCATTGGTGGATTCTCACGGCGGTCAACGTTTTTTGTGAAACGCAATGCAAACCACCGTGGTGTGAAGGGGCAGCAAACGAGTTATCTGGTTCGCTAGGGCGGTTATCCATCTTCGCATGACGGCTGGGAGCCTCGTTCCCAGCTGGTTGTTGACGTTGATGGCCTCGTCCGTCAGTATGACGAGACCCGTCTGATGGATCAGAAGGTCCATCGCAAAACACGCGCCTCTGGCGCATGTAAATCGATTGCAAAACGTCAATCGCATCGCGCATCTCGATAGAGATGAGAGCTCTTCCCCAGGGTGAAGAAAGAGAATAGACATCCCCTTTCACTGGCTTCGTGTGGTCAACACAAGACGGACAGGGATCACCCCACGTGAGGCATGGAAGTTCTGCCTGACGAGATAACCGATGCAATTAATAACCTGGACCGGTTGAAGTTAGTGTCTCAATCTTAACGCGAATTGCGTTATATCTTTGAAGCCAGGCTTCGCATCCAACGTCTTTGACATTGCGAATTAACGCATCCAGGCTTGCATCAACGAGATTTTATCTCGTTTGTTGCTGACACTGTACCATCGATGCTTTAAAGAAGCATAGAGATAAAAATCTTCCTCAGCGCGAAAGTTCTTCACGCTGGGATCAAGGCTACGTAGCTTTGTCGCAATAAACAAGGGATATTTATTGTGACGAGTAGTATCTCCAGGCAAGCTATTGATTACCTGTTCGGGCAAAATCCAGGCTTCTTCTCAGGGGCAAGACGAGATATTTTGTTGTCTACGCTCCCCTCAGTTGTACCCACTGAAGCAGGGGTACCACAAGAACTTTTATTACGTGGCTTACGCCATCGCCATCACCACGCACAGAAATATGTGCGAATGCTGGGGATGAGGAATCATCCTCATCGTCGGAACCGAACATGCTACAGCGCATGCTACCAGCACGTCTCTCTGATTGAGCCCCCTCATTCGAAGGCTCATAGTCAGCCGCCTGACGACGATCAGGCGACTGTTCTGCTCTCCCCGAGTCATCCATTTTGTCCGACTCACATTCATAGTCGACCTCCAAAGAGGGGTTGCGCTCACGTGGTGACTCACCACGTGCTCCCGCAACATTTAGAGTTGCGGGAGAAGATGATACTTCGGTAGACGAAACACCTGCCGCACGAGACAATTATGCGTCACCTGTGGCTGCATGTACCGCAGCTGAAAGCGTCGCACTATTTGCATACCGCGTGGACTCGTTTACCATGCGATAAAATTAAAAATGATGGTTCTGACCAATCAACATCGTTTCTATTAAGTGTTCTTATAGTGACCACTCTATTCAATGACAGTCAGAGTGAATGTCTTTTAAGGGAGGGTGATGTTACGAAGTGTATCTTTACATGCAATCAACACTTAAAGGTCGTTAATTAATATATTATCATAAAAGTAGAAAATATCTGGAGGATATTGCTTAACATAGTAATATTCGGAAAGCTCATCCATTAGTCAATATAGGCCATTATATCGACTTGCTCCGTGGTCCAGGCAGCACTGGACGCGAGAAAAAAGAGAGAACGATAAGACTTTATTACATGCTTTATACTAGTTTATATTTAAGTTAGTATAAATAGATAGAAACAGAAGAACTTAATTATATTAAATACAGTATTTATTTAAACCTCTTTGAACAAGTCTCTTTAAAAGAGAGCCTTCCTCTGCACGTGCTAGTGTACGTGAAGTGACGTGAGGCACCACTCGCACTGAAGCAGTGCGAAGTGGACTTGCACTGAAGCCGGCAGTGCCCCATTACATTAATCAAGCAATATGAAATTATATTTGCGACGAGAGAGACTCTTTCAAATATGCAGCTGACTTAAACCTTCGCGCTGAGCTTCGACGCTGCTTCTTTGACGAATAGGTGCAATAGTAGATCTGTAGCGAAGCTACCTCTCTCTTTAAGTCAGAATGCTCAGAGAGTCTATTAGTTCTACAAAACTAGTACATTAAAAAGCTTGAAGAGTCATACAAGCTCGTAAAGCTTTGCATACTTCAAGGGACTCAGTGGCTTATAGAACTAAGTGGCAACTAGTGTCCGAGAGCAAATTTACCTTAGGAAAGTCTTTTACGTCACCGATCGCAACGCAAGCCATAAGAAGCCACTAAAACTTTAAGATGAAAAAGAAGGCTGAAATTAACGTAAGGTTTCAAAATATTAAAACCTAACCATTACCACATCGAATAAAGATTTTGCCATTAGAACTCTATCTGGTGGCTGCCACGCATGTTACTCAAAAACAATCAAAATCTAGTGATATTACCTATATGTATAAAGAAAGGGTATTATACTTATCAGGTGAATTGTACCACATTACAGGTTTACCAACCAAAGTGTACCTCATTACATCCTCCCCCATCGGACTGTTGACACCGAGTGTCGGCATGCGTCTCATTGCCTCTTTGAGTCGGGTACTGCACAGCTAACCTTACGGTTGTGTTTTACATTCTTTTTGTCGCATGACATCTACGCGTGGGTCCCCAGTTCTTAGTTCCTCCCTCGGAGACAATTGGAGTGTAGACTATAAAAGTCACACTACGTCTGAGAACAAGGATGAGAAGTCCAACCCAACACGCTTCGGCGTGATGACGAAGATCGCCGGGCTCTGGATCCGTCCTCAGCATGTGGTGTCGCGGATGTGTTGACCGCTTTACGCATGACACCGGGCCAAGAGCCCTTCATAGGAACGAATTCGGTCGATGAAGAGCAAAAAGCAATCCACAGGAGGGAGCAAGCTCATTGTCTGGCGGCGTCCCTTATGAATCAAATCTCATAGTCAATACCACTTAGTGCGGAAGAGCGCCTCCAAGAAGTTGCAAGCCGTAATTGGGTACTGTGGACCTCTAAGTCCAAGGCAAGTACGCCGAAGGAGCTCGCTGCACGCGCCACTCTCCATGAGCGATACTTTACGCCATTGATCATGATGCCACGTCAGTAGTTGACGCGTCTGCGTGATCAAGCACGAGGTGCCTCTGTGTCTTCAATGCGGATAATCCCGATCGCTTCATATCCAAACGAGTCGGAAAACGATATGAAATATCGTTCATTCGACGGGTCCATCGGGCCTGTCGCCTTTGAAATATTTGGCCTATTAGAGACTATGCCGATGCGAACGACGTTAGTTTAGAATGAAAATCTCGCCTTGATTTTAAAAGGCTGAAAGCCAAAGGCCGCTTAATCGCGGCGTATTAGCGAAAATGCGAGACTAGGCCTAGCCAGCACTGTAGCGCTTCAGTTGCTCACGTAACAATGGATCCAAGCCGCGTTTAGATATAGGATCCATCTTTTCTCACCTCGATTGGTGAGAGCGTTGTTTGATGCAAGTTGACCCTGAGTGCGGCATTTAAAATGTAAACGGCGTTAGGGCAATCTTGCCGAAGGTGTACCTCGAATCCCAAGCTTTTCCGAAGAAGGGTACCCAAGTCACTTAACAAGATATTGGTATTGACCTTTGCTACGACGTCGCTTTAAAGTTTCTCCACGTGGATTTAAATGTTCCGTTGCTCGGCGAGCAACGCGAGAGGTGGCCAAAATGTCGAAGGAGTCTTCCTTGGATTTAAGACACGAGGTCAACTTCTTCATGAAAATTTTGCTCGAACTGAGAGCACCCTGCACGCGGTTCAAAACCGTCGTATGACGTTAGAGCGTCGCTAATCTCGTTTGAAGGACCAGCTAGACATCCTGATGAGGATGCAGCGATCTGCAGCACAGCCGCTTATCTCGACGCAAGCGCCTTCAAATCATGAGTACGACTCGCACGTTATGGCTTAACTTAGCAACGTAGAACACTAAGTGTTTACGTAGCTTGCGAGAAATTACAAGCGTATAAGCTAGGCAATGGCTGACAGCCAAGACAAACAAAAGGATCAAGCGAATGCTAAGGCAGATGCTGTATTGATTCTTATGCGGTCGGTCGCCGGGTCTTACTAACGCTTTAAACCTACCTTCAAACGTAGTGTCTGCGGTCTTTAAGACCAAATTGCGTCGCGCTTTATTGGACCAATTACGGTGGCGACGACGAAGAGTATCACACACAAGTCATAAGACAGTTATTCGCTTTGCGAGAATCCGCTTGTATGATTTCTAACAGTAATAGCGATACTATCAGCAAGCCGATCGGCCATTTCTCCTTCATCAAACCCTAAATCACGAAGTTGTATCGTTTACGGAACGCATGTGTTGGTCATATCGCTTTCATAGAACGGAGTATACCCTGTTGAGGCAAGAATAGCGTTGTTTAACGCAAACTCAAGCACAGAAGCATTGTGCTCCTGCGCTTTGATACATACTGCACAGAACGTATTTAATAATGCGGTTGAAAGTTTCAGTCTGACCATTGGTCGGTGGCTGATGCGCTGTGGGCATGTCCAATCTCATGCGAAGCTCGCAAGATCGACTTCCAGAACAAATACGTAACAAAGGAGGGTCCCAATTGGAGATAATTGCCACTGGCAAACCGTATTGTTAAAACACGCAATCATTATAATAACAGATAGCTTTGCTGCACCTGTGCCGTCAATGATATACGGCATACCCTAAGTG
>NC_090610.1:6619989-6626692 GCF_004359215.1 Bremia lactucae | reverse complement strand
CTTCAAAAGAACGCTGACAATCAGCGTTCTATAGCCGTTTCTCGTCTTTTTTTTCAAGAGACGAGAGCAATAAACAGTCATCTTGGCATAATTGTGGGAGTACTTGTGCAAGTACGCCGCTAATCCAAGGAACTTTCTAAGTCCGTTGACATCGGCTGTAACTGGCCAGTCGGTAATTGCCTTGATCTTTTTCGGAATCAGGGCGCACGCCGTGTTTACCGACGATGCACCTAAGAAGTGGCATTTCGATTGCAGCGAATATACACTTCTTGAGATTTGCGCACAACTTATGCTTTCGCATAAGCGAAAGAACCTGACGAACGTGAGTTTTATGAAGTTCCGCGTCCGTCTTTCCGTCTTAATGTCGTCGCTGATGCGTTATCACGCCGATCCGTACAATTTCTCTGTGGAATATAAACCAGGACGACTTAATGTCGTCGCTGATGCATTATCACGCCGACCCGATTTCGAGCTTGCTGCGCATAGGTCCCTCCCGCCTTGAATAAGAGTTACTCTAAAACAGGTAAGGTATACGAGGGTGGCGTTGACTTAGCGCGTTTTCGCTCGTTTTGGCCTTAAAAAAGAGATGGATACCTGTGACCGCTAGCAAGCCTCGAGCCTGTACCACACGACATCGCGAAACGCTCATTGGTAAAAGCATGAGCGTCCCTTAAGTACCCTTGGTGTACTTAACGGGATGGTCAATTACTAAATTAAAGCATTTCAACAGTATAAACAATCCCACTGTTGCAACACTCATTTTAAGTGTTCCGTCATCAGCCTTATTTGATGACATAAAGAAAGCCTACGCAGAAGATAAGGACCTTTCGCGTTTAACGGATCATCTGATGAATCTATCGGATAAATCTTTTAAAGATTTAGCGGCTTTATATCGATCGTCATGCGATCGATACACAACACGCAACGGCTTATTGTATTACACAGTCGTTGCCGCGTGTCGTCGTCCCAACTCACAATGATTTGCGCTTGCGCATCATGTATGAGTGTCACGATGCACCAACAAATGGGCATCGTGGACGTGAGAAGATTGATTTCACAGTAAGTCGCGACTTTTACTGGCCCCGCCAGTATCAGTTCGTGCGCAAGTACATTCGTGCTTGCCCTGCTTTCCAGCTGCAAATGGGTTAACCTTGTCAAGTTTTTGGATCATGAAGAGGAGGATTTCAAAGTAGCTTCTCATTTTGGTATTTGTGGGTGACACCTCCATAGGGATGGCTTTTTTGATATGGCGGCATTCATAGTAGGAGGCAGATGCAGGGAACATGTATTTTTTCAAAAGCATTACATTAACACGCTTCCAATTCTTGTTGTGGCTAGCGCGCTCTACCAGCATATGCACAACATTTGTGTGCTTCATAGCATGTGTGGTAAATCGAGTCGCTAGACCTAAGTGTCCGTGACAGCTTCTTTAAAAGGCCTCCGTGTGAATCGAGTGCAGCGTATTTACATTTACAAAGGAGGCTATCTATTAAGCGTTGATCGACAAGCAGACACACTGTCTTGTCGCGTGTAGTGTTAGACACTCGTCGGACTTTGTTGACTTTTTTAGAACGCTGCATCTGCAACTGACGATTTCTTCATGAACAAGACCACAAGTGACACGCCGTACAAGCTTAGTTCCTTCGCGTTGTCGCTTGCCAATGGTGCCCGTGGCTGGTTAAAGACGCGAATTAACAGGAAATCGATGTTTCGTCTGCCGTGTCCTGCTGAGTTTAATATGAGCTCGAGCTAAGCCCCACTGCTATATCGCGACGTGCATCAATCTGTAATCGTGACATTTAAGGGACTGGGTCTGTTCCTATTTTGCTTTGTACTTATGCATTGATGGTTGAGCTAAAAACTGGCCAGCTCGTGTTAAAAGAACCCGTGCAGCTAGCTAGCTACCTTGCCCACTCAGCATGCATGCATCGCGTTATCGAAAATTAGACTTCGTCACAGAAACATTGAATAATCTATTTTCTTCACCCTATACTGGGTTGCAATGTTCTGTTTCTGAAACCCGATTTTTGTAGCTTGGGCGGAATTATGCGCAATCACGTCAAGTGCAGTGAATGTCGCACACCAAAGGGGAATTGCACTTTATTTAATCATCTAATCTGAAACTTTACCCTAGCTAATTTAAAAATAGATCTCGGCGCCAGATTTGTATCTGGCGCGTGACCACATTTGTTACCCATAGTAAATGGGATTTAAGTAACTAATTATTTTAGAATAGGATAAAAGGGTATTTTCCCAAAATGTAAATGGACAGCAACAACGGTTCTCCAGATCCTGTGTCTCCTTCTTGGTTTTATTACTGTAATGAGACACACATCGGTCCTGTGTCGCCTTCTAGGCTTTATTACTGTAATGGGGCACACATCGTTTGGAGAGCCGTTGTTAAGGTACATTTACTTTATGGGTAAATACCCATTTATCCTATATACTCTTGGGCACTAGTTGCCACTTGGTTCTACGAACCTATGAATCCCTTGAACTAGGATTAATTTTAAGCTTTAATAGGTTGCACGACTCCCCGAGTTGTTAAACCCATCAGTTCTATAGAACTAAAAGACTCTTTGAGTCTAAAAGTCTTTCCTCTGATTTTAGCTACACCTGGTAGCACTAGTAGTCAATCTACGCCTGAGTCTTCAAAAACTAAGCCTTCATTGAAACGGAAGAGTTTCAAGAACATTCAGAGGCGCAAACCGCAGCTTATGAGAAGCTCAAAACTTTGTTTGCCCTTGAACATGTATGGTTCGTTATATTTCAGGGACCTGAGGTCCTGCATGCAAGGCTTGAAGCCTTCATGCGATATGAATCCTCCCTGAATGCCAGGTACAAGATCCCCTTGCGGCATCTATGCCAACCCGATACATCTCTGTACCTGATTCAGAGCCGAAGGCTCGCCCTCTAGCTGTCAATGTAAAGACATTTGAGGGGGAACAGGGAGAAAATCTCCCTTTTTGGATCAAGTAGATGGAGATGTCCACTGACTCCGCCTTGTTTTAACAGAACGGCAAAACGTTGTTATGGCCATTTCCAAACTCGGAGGTAGAGCCATGGAGTGGGCGCTGTCGTGCAGTACGTCCATAAACGAAGCTTTTCATTCATGGGATTCGCTGAAATAGCAAACGACTAGCGTGTCTCCACCGCCTGATCAGGCTTTTCGCATGCGATCACGGCTCCTAGCGACTCGACAGGGCAAACGAACCCTAGGGGACTATGTCCAGGAGTTGAGAACTCTCATTACATCTATGCATCAAGACCAGTGCAGGAAGCAATTGTTGTAGCGATCTTTATGGGGGGTCTTAATGAGGGCGTTGCCCGGCCGGAATTATTTCGATATCATCCCGCTCTTTTCGAAGAGGCAGTTGCCATAGCGCTACGCGCTGAGTTCGACTTTAAGTCTGCTCGTGTTAGCACGCCTGTTTACCGAACAAGCTCCTCGAGCAGATGGTCTCGGTCTATGTTTCGTGCTTCCACAGATAGAACATCCGTGGATGCTTTATGTGCGTAAGCACGAAAGATTTACGTCCGGCCTGCCCCTACGAAATATGATTAAAGCTCCAAAGAGTACCAATTCCGACCTGTACCAGAAACCTGGTACGGTGCGAAAAAACGTCGATACCCAGTAGGTGCGGGGCGCCCTATTGAGGAAGACCTAGGCTCTGTTGAACCTCTAGGAGGTGAGAGTAAACAAGGCCTAGACCCAATTAGCTCGGTGCGTAATGGCACTGGACGTGAGTACAAGCCTAGCTTGCTAGTCGCTCAAGCGACTGTAAAGGGCTTTGATAAGACGAGGTCAATTTTAATTGACTCAGGAGCGTCTTACAATTATGCTCGACGCCTTTCTCTTGAAGAAAGTCAATAATACGTTGAGGCGCTTAAAGCGCATGAAGGTGATACGATGACTATTCGCTTAGCGTATGGGACTCGTGTCACTGTTCCCAAAGTTCCATTGAGCTTAGGCATAAAGTTTCTGAACTTTGACAGTATTGAACGCTGTCTCGTCCTTGATTTGGATTTGAGATATGATCTCATCATTGGTATGGCGTGGCTTGAACGCCAAGAGCGATGGATCGATTGGAGGTGTAAGACCTTAGGCACCGCAATGTTCCTAGTTTTGGAGAGTCATATACCCACCTTTGCTAGGCAACAAAAGCGCTATAATTGCAGATCATGGACTGAGTCTGTCAGTATTTAAGACATTGGCATGTCTGAGTTAATAAACGCTAATGTTAAAAACATTAATTGTGAGCCCGACTCGGCAGAAATAAGTGGAAACGGCACGTACTTTGTCGAGTGACACTCGTTGTAATAACGATTCACTGAACGCTAGAAGCATTGGCCTAAAGCCGTGTCATCAAGGGTGCAATATTTCCAAGATACGTGGAGTGGCACGTCTAGTCCACCGAGTGTGGTCGGCCGTGGTGGCACCACACTAAGTGTCAATAGTGACAATATTGGCGATTCGCCAGGGCATTTCGGGTCAAACCTTTCTCGTAAATGGTCACTGGACAATAAAGCTGAGCTATCTAACTTCTTGTCGAATGTCGAATTAGCTACCGTCTCTGGTAGGCTTGAAAATTTGGGGACGTGAATGTTTCGGCCTCTGGAAGGCGTATTGTCTCGACTCCGAGACAGGGGAGACGCGAAGCAACTTCCCTCTCAAAGTGATACGAGTGAGCAATTATATACGCTTGTAAATGGTGTAACCGGTAATATCGAGGAAGAAGTTAGCCTTGAAGCAATCCCTTTGCTACATGCATTTTAAGAGCTAGACGAAATGTCTTTTGATGAGTGCGGCCGAGCTTTGAAGGCTGGCAACTTATCTGAAATGGTAGTCATTCGACCAACGATTGAGTTAAACCCATCGTCAATTATGTCCTGGATGACACAAAAGCTGCACTTAGTTCGCGGAGTGGTCACTGATCCTTAAAATCATACGGATCCATTTTATTTCTTGATTAAGGAATTCCAAGATGTGGTGCTAATAATCCACCATCTGTTTTACCTCCGGATAGAGGTGTTCGTCATGAAATTGACTTGGTTTCGGGAACCAAATACTGTGTCACAAGAAAATGGCCTTTACCAAGGGAGCAGTGTGACACCATTGACGATTTCTTTCGTGCTAAGCACGAGGCTGGAATGGTACGAGAGAGCAAATCTCCTCATTCGACACCGAAATTTTGTGTCAAAAAGCCAAATGGTAAATGGCACATTCTACATGCTTATAATAAGCATAATGCTGCCACTATACCAGCACAAAACCCCATTCCTAGAAAGGATGTTCTTCAGATCAATATAGTGAAATGTACAATGTACAGTGCACTTGACATAGTCGATGTCCATTACCAACTGCTCATGCGAGCTAGCGATATCCCGCTTAAAGCGGTCAGCACTCCAAGCGGGAAACTATGGAAGTGGTTGGTTATGCTACAAGGGCTTTCCAACGCCGCGGCAACATTTATTCGTCTAGTGACGCAACTGTCCCGCCCTCATCGAGGTTATGCACTGACTTAATTTGATGGCATGTTGTCCGTAGTCGTGCGCATTAGGGTCAGTCGGATATGAAAATACCATTTGCGAGCAGTGCTCGAGCGTATGCGCAAAATCAAATTGTATGTTAGTGCATCTTAATCCAAAATGATGCAGAAGAAATCTCTTTCTTAGGGTGCTTAATTGGGAATCTTGTCCTTAGAGCAGACTTTGCGAAGGGAAGAGCCATAGAAAGGACTTGCGTAAGTGGCTGGACCCAGTCAACTACTCGCACAAGTACCGTGAAAATTATGCTGAATTGACTCGGCCATTATCAAATCTTATTAAGATGTATACGGATTGGAGCTGGACAAGCGCCAAAACTGACACTTTAAAGCAGTTAGGACAGTCGTATCTATGCTCCGACTTTAGCTCTGCCATGTCCTAATCGGTCTCTCAGTGTCGTCTGTGACGCATCCGATTTTGCCACAGGTAGCGCTCTATGACAAAAGATGAAGATGGGCGGGACCGCGTCATTGCGATCGAGTCTAGGCAGCTTAAAGCTGCAGAAAACAAGTACCCAGTTCATGACAAAGAGGTGCTTGCCATGAATTATGCTCTTTTCAATTTCAGACTACCCTGCTTGGCTCTAAGGCTTTTGTGGTCCATACTTTTAACTTGCGTCTTTACGCAGCGCGACTGAGTCGCCTCATCGAATACAGATAATCGTTTAGTGGCTTTTATAACTTGCTGAAGATAACTTCGAGGTGAAGTATAAGCTGGAAAGCAAATTTCGTTGTTGATGTGTTATCATGCAGATCAGATTATAAGCTCGCTCATGTTACGGTTTTAGCGTCGCCACTCGCTTCCTCCGCGCATCGTCCTTTATTCAAGAAACTTATGTATCAAATCCTCTTTGAGCCGCATGGTACTGCTTTTAGTGGTCATCTCGGTGAGAAAAGACTTATGGCCCCGTGACTAGGAATTAGTGGTGGCCCAAACTGTACAAATGGGTCAGTATATGTGTTTGCACACGTAAAAACCTGTCAACGGGTCATACCCTCGGCTCATGCAACTACGCCACTGGCCAGTTTGCCCGCACCTACTGGGTGTTAAAAGCCCATCAGTATGGATTTTGGCCTACGGAAAGATTTTTTATCTTTTTTTTTGAAAAAAACACGGGCGTCGGGGTATTTGTTGAACAATTTAGCAAAATGGCTGC
>NC_090610.1:6585418-6619889 GCF_004359215.1 Bremia lactucae | reverse complement strand
TCATGGGTCATCGTCATATTGACGAAACTATGTCCCTCTTTCGCACCGAGCATAGTGAGGGGCCCTCCCCCACTAAGACTCGGGCTGCACACAAACGAGACTGGCGTCCGAGGATGGCGCAGTTCGTTAATATAAAACGGTGTCTCGCCCGAACTGGCGTGGACACTGTTATTTATAGCGAACTCCACAAACGGCAATTGCTTGCTCCACTCTTTGGGATTGCTATAGTGCGCAAGACATCCGCCACGATCCGATTGGCACGTTCTGTTTGGCCATCGGTCTGGGGATGATCTGCGGTCGACATGTGGAGCATGCTACCTAGCAGCTCGAACACATGTAGCCAAAAACCAGACGTAAAACGAGGATCCCGGTCCGATACTATGGACTCGGACATCCCGTGCAGTCGGCAAACATGATTCAGGAACAAGAGAGCTGCCTCCTTGCCTGTGATCGACGTCTTACATGGTGCAAAATGCACCATTTTGCTCAGTCTGTGTTGTGAGCCATGAGAAAAGTTTAGATGGACAATAATGCGCCATCATGAGCTCGTTGTCCGCATCACTACTATGAGGTGACGGCAACGGTGTCGACTCATTGTAGTCGACAATGAGCGACGGATCAGCATCCTCACTGTTAAAGTGGGGATGGATCCTTTAGCCCTATTAACGCGACAGCAGCAGTGGCTGCTGGCGTTTCGAGTAAGGCATTTGACGCGGCCGGCGAATTAACGCGGCGCGTGCGCTTACTTTGAGGTTGAGTGGGCGTCTTCGCAGACGACCCGCCAACGTGGCCCCTTTACGGTGGCATCTTTGGCGCCGTGTATGGAAACCGAGGTCGCTAGAGCGATTGAGTGAACTAGCAGCGCGTAAAGCTGCTCGTAGTTCCTCTCTGACGAATTTAAAAATGTAAATTCGTTCTTAAAGGGGGAAGGTGTAACGGGCTAAATTTGCATTAATGTTACATGGTTCCCGTTAAGTACACTTGGTGTACTTAAGGGGATGGTCAATTACTAAATTATAGTAATTAGACCCAGCACTCGGGTGTGGTGCACATTTGTGACCAACTCTTGTGGATGTGATGCACATGGGTGCATTCACATTAGGAGGGATGACGCCTAGCGTCACCCGTGATGACGGCTAGCGTCATCCGTTACGCGAGGTATCTAGAAAGATACGCTCGCAATACATATTTAATGTTATCTATAGAGATAACAATTTAATTGGTAAAAATAAGTATTTGTATTTAATTCTATTTAATATAAATCAGTCTGAGAACTACTTCCTACTTGGTAAGTGCGCACGAGGAGACGGATTACCGCTCCCGTGACGACACTTTACCAAAGTACTTAATGTGTTGAGTGAGGTCGCTTGCGCGCCCTCCATAACTTCCTCACTGAACGCAAGAGAAGCAGGTTTAACCGCTTCCACGCTGTGCTAGGGTGTCTGTAGAGCGTGGCCGCATCACGACGTGCCCGCCTACACATGCGCTGGTTTCTTTCTGCCTGGACCAAGATTTCGGCCAGCACAACGGACGTCAAAATTCTATAAGTTAGTGCGTCGCTCGTTGAAGCAGACGGTGCAGGCTCACTATATCGAACGGCCTTTTAACCGTTCGAAGAGTGCGTAATTAATGTTGGAGTTTGAACGGAAGTATCCCGCTCCTCGTGATGTGCTGTCTTCAGCTCATCGTGGTATCGAGGATCTTCGGACCCGACGATAAAATCTCCAGATTAAGCATGAGAATCCGGTTCGTGACCACACGAATCTTCTAGGGATTCTTGAAAAGGGTGGTCAGATGTGTACGCAATACCTCTGCGATGCAGTACACGGAAAGACGGCCCAATGAACTAGGGTAGTAGCATACTGCTACCCACATTAGTGACTACACGCTTAAGTAAGTTTATTGTAGAGAGTATTACTAAATTATTAATTTTAACAGTGAAAGAACATTTGCTAATCCATGTTTGTCTCTGTACCATTTCTTACGGTACACTGCGCTATCAATGGGATTGGGGGTCTGCACGAAACGGAAAACTGATTCGAGCCAGCACAAATTTTTCTGCTGACTCATTTGTTTTGTCTTTTTCAGTGCGCTTTGTGCGCACTGCCACGAGATCTTTCTCATCTTCGATGTCGATTGTTTCGACGCGTGATGAGCATGAGCCAGAAATGGTTTTGCTTGTGCGAGCCCCCCCCCCCCGCTAAAACGAGGATCTCTCTAATTGGGTGGGCATGCGTGGATGGCGTAATCCATTCACGAAGAGCGGTGTATGCGTTGTAGACCCATGCACCGAATTATTGCTGGCGATTTCGACCATCGGTAAAAGTCGCTCCACTTCGGATACGATTGGATGTAATCTCGAAGTATCTCTTCGAGGACGCGATTTACGCGTTCCGTCTGACCATCTGTCTCTCGATAATCAGAAGTTGGCATAGTCAGCCGTGTTCCGATCTCTCGGAACACGGATTGCCAAAACACCGCCGTGTACCGTGGATCTCTATCTGAGACCAATTCACGAGTTAAACTGTGGAGTTTAAATATCGTGTCGATAAAAACACGGGTACAGCCCGGAGCCGTGATCGACTCTGGTATTGCAGCAAGATGTACCAATTTGCTAAATTTGTCTATAAAAACAAGGATTCCATTGTTTTTGTGATTGTCGTCGGGAATCCGAAGCGAAGTCCAAAGATACGGACTGCCAACATTCTGCCGGAAGTGGTAGAGGTTGGAGAGATACACGGGATGAAGTGCTAGGCTCCGCCCGCTGACATATCTCGCAAGCACGAATGTACTTGCGCACGAACTGATACTGGCAGGGCCAGTAAAAGTCGCGACTTTCTGTGAGATAAGTTTTATCACTACCACGATGCCCACTTGTTGGTGTATCGTGACACTCATACATGATGCGCAAGCGTAAATCAATGTGGGTAGGGACGACGACACGTGGAGTGTCGCCGGCAAGGGTTGTGTAATACAATAAGCCGTTGCGTGTTGTGTATCGATCGGATGACGATCAATATAAGCCGGTAAATCTTTAAGAGATTTATTGGATGGATTCAGCAGATGATCCATTAAATGCAGAAGGTCCTTATCTTCTGCGTAGGCTTTCTTTATGTCATCAAAAAAGGTTGATGACGGAACACTTGAAAGGAGTGTTGCAACAGTTAGATTTTTTTCACTGTTGGAAGCGCAACCGGCTTGAATCAAGTCGGCGTGATAACGCAACAGCGACGACATTAAGTCGTCCTAGTTTATTTCCACGGAGAAATCATACTCCGCGAAGAAGGATAGCCACCTCGCCATTCTTTGCGAGAGGTGTGGGCCGCTTACGACCGTTTGTAATGACGCATGGTCCGTTAAAATAGATGAACGGTCTATCTCCGAGGAAATAGACCCTAAATTTAGGTAGTGCATATTTCATGGCAAGGAGTTCTTTGTCATGCACTGGGTAATTGCGTTCAGCTGGTTGCAGCTGACGCGATTGGTAACCGACGACGCGCTCCGCGCCATCTGTATCGTATTGCAATAACGCACAGCCGATTGCGAAATCGCTGGCGTCACAGACCGCATGGAATGGTCTGTCTTGATCAGCAATCGCCAAGATGGGCGATTTTATCAAGCTTTTTTTGACACCTTCAAGGAACGCTGACAATCAGCGTTCCATAACCATTTTCGTTTATTTTCAAGAGACGAGAGAGGTGAACTGTCATCTCGGCATAATTTGCTGAGTACTTGTGCAAGTATGCCGCTAGCCCAAGGGTCTTTCTAAGTCCGTTTAGCATTGACTGGTACTCTCCAGTCGGTAATTGCCGTGATCTTTTCGGGATCAGGGCGCACGCCGTGTTTTCTGACGATGCACCCAAGAAGTGGTATTTTGCTTGCAGCGAATATACACTTCTTGAGATTTGCGTTCAACTTATGCTTTTACACCTGACGAACGTGAGTTTTATGAACTTCCACGTTCGTCTTACTGTCCATGGCCCGGCTATGGACGAATACATCATCAAAATAAATCGGTGCGAATTCTCGCACCGGTCTCAACAGTTTCGTTACGCATCTGTTGAATGTTGCGGGGGCGATACTAAGCCCCTGTGGCAAAACTAGCCATTCCCAGAGCATCCCACTGGGAGTGCTCACTGCTGCGTACAGGATGTCCCGTTCACGCATAAGAATCTGATAAAATCCATCCATCTTTTCCATAGACGAAAAGATGGTACTCTTAGACATACCATCTATGATTACGGTTTTTCTAGGTATCGGCGTTTGAGCAAATGCGTGCACTGTCCGCCATTCTCCTGTGGCCTTTCGCACACAGAAGGTCGGAGAGCTATGTGGGAAGGTTGACTCCCTCACATGGCCCGCTTTTAATCGATCGATAAAGAATCATATCGATCGCAAGTACTTGTTCACGAGGCAGTGGCCACTGCTTCATGACACAGTACTTCGGGCCCCGTTTGAGCTCGATCTCATGTCGAGTGTCTTTATCATTAGGCAACTCGCATGGAACTGTTTCAGGGAATACATCCTTGAATTCAATCAAACCTTGTATGTAGGATTTGTCTTACGTGACTCGCACGATTGAGTAGCATATCTCTCAATCCGAGTCTTCGCATCGAGGATACTTTCGTCCATCGATGAGCTGCTGAGAACCCGTTCGTACCCTGCAAAAATTACCACTGACCGAATATCGGTTACGTAATCGTCCTCTGTGACGAGTACGCAGATCCGATTAATTTTACCACAACGCAAATCTCTCAAGAACCGCTTAGGTTCTAGGGTTGGTAATTGAATTATCTTCGAAGTTAACTTCGGAGGCGTATACCAGATCAAGAGTATAAGCGCCTACTCTCGATCCGTCATTAACCAAGACATTTAATGTCTCGGTTTCTTCCTGGGATTTATCCACAGGCTGCCGGGGGATTAATCCCTCGGGATTTTGAAGTCTAGTAACTTCTACCGTTCGAGGGGATTTCTCCTCAAATACGTGGGGACCTCTTCCTTAACGTCTTTCGAGTGTAATTGCGCTATCACAGTCGGATCCACTACGGTCGACTCTCTACTCGACCTTGGATCATCGTGTTGTCCTTTCTGGGCAACCGGTATACTCCTTGAATGTCGCCCACTAAGCGTACATTCATGTCCCAATCCACTCGACCTTTTCGAGTGGTGGACCTTCGGCGCTGCCTGTGCATTAACACAGCCGCCGGCAGCTGACTCCACATTGTGATTGGTAATCACACTGTGATCTTGTGCGGTTGTACTAACGACCGTACCACAAGTGAGGCCATCGCACTCACTCGTAGTACATCCACACGCTTGTGGACGCTCCAAGACGTTCATCAGATGGCCATCTGATGAACAAGTGGCAGGCATCTTTACGGATCGATGCTGCCAGCTGATCCTTGGCTCGTATTTTCTGAGCCAAGGTAAACCCAGGATGACATCAAATTTGTCATCCAAATCCAGTACGATGAAATCATCATCATACTGTAAATTTCTTAACGTGTAGTGAAATTTCACTACGCGTTTCATCACTGTTATCGATGCGCCTGTCGCTAGACGCACCGTCATCCTCGTTGGAGGGATGTCGCGCTCAATATATTTGAGCCTACTACCCTCTAGTGACTGGCGACGAATAAAGTTATTCGACGCTCCGCAGTCCACTAGGGCTTTAAGTGACAAATCATTTGTCACTTTCAATTTCAAGGTGAGGGTACCTCATCGCCAGGTGCAAAGACACATAATGACTGTTTATTTGGAGCAACTTTCGTCAAGAGATCAAATTCTCTTGAGATTGCTCGATCAGTAGGGTGTTGCGCCCCTTGCGGACCCTGACCGTTTGTTGGCGGGCCGCCTCGCTGTTGCGATTTCGCAATAGCGTTAGACCCGCGATCGTTGCCCTGGCTGGGATTCAGTCCATAATTACGTTTAGTACCTCTCAGTACTGGGCGTGGGGCACTAGACTCATTAGCGTAGGGACCTAACTTTTGACAGCGATTGCATTTCTGCAATCGCTTACTGCTCGAATAGCGAGGTCTCTCGCTTTCGACTCAAGAAAGGTCCAACGTTCTGAACCTCCCAGCTCGTGTCGTCTTGGAGCACGATACGATGCCGAACTAGCTTGAGCCTGTTTCAAGCTAGAGTCCTCCTGTTCCGCAGCGGATATTGTTCTTCAAGCGTATCCGGTTCCAAGCGGAACAGACGGGTCTTTACCATCCGTAAGACCTTGCATGAACACCGTATCAACGTGTGTTCATGGACTGGGTCATTTGTGATACAACTTGCTAAGAGTCGTATGTGCTGGGCATAAGCGTGAACATCACGCTTGCCTTGCTTGAGTTTCAGAAGCTCTGATCGAGCTCTGAACTCAGCGCTAGGCGGCTTTAAAAGCCTCTAGCGACCCAAAGACATATGGGTCGTGCAACTTAAGGCCTAATACCCAAGTTTTGGCACGACCTGCCAAATTTGACTGAGCAAATGCGACTTGCATTTCTTCGTCGACGATATGACGAGCTCTTATGGCATCGTCCAACTCGACAAACAATCTTAAGAGGGAGTCTTCTTCGACTCCACTATACTTATAGATGTCTATCTATAAGGTTTCGGGACGACGCTTGTGCGTCCTCCCAGGTACAGAGGTCTGCACCTAATGTAACCTCAAAAGTTCTGCCTGTTAAGAGCCTTGCTGATTAAGCAAGGCTACCTTCTCCTCCGCCTCGTCAAGTTCATGTTGTGTGAAATCGGCGATGGCTGAATGGAGGGCATCTCTGTCCAAACCGGACAGCATGGCCAAGATGGCATTATTCCCTACGGTCGAACTCATCCATTCGACTGCACTCCTTTTTATGTCACTAAGAAAGGAGTCTTACTAAGTTGGAAGTAGTTTTCAGTCTTATTTATATTTAATCGTATAAAATACAAATACCTATTTTGCCAATCAAAAATGTCATCTCTGTAGATAAAGGGGGCTACAGAGATATGCCACCCGTCACATACACTATTATGTATTGCGATCGTATCTTTCTGAATATCTCGCGTAATGGATGACTCTAGCCGTCATCCATCCTAATGTGAATGCACCTATGTGCATCACATACACACGGGTTGATCACAAATGTGAAAGACACGGGAGGTGGGTCTAATTACTTTAATTAAGTAATTGACCATCCCCTTAAGTACACCAAGTGTACTTAACGGGGACTGCGTAACATTTGGGCAACTTTAGCCCATTACACCATCTTCTCCTAAAAAAACGAATTTACATTTTAAATTCGTCAGAGAGGAGCGAGGAAGTGCGAGCAGCTTTACGCGCCGCTAGTTCACTAAATCACTCTAGCGACCTGTGTTTCCATACACGGCGCCAAAGATGCCACCTAAAAGGGGCAATGTTGGTGGGTCGTCTGCGAAGACGCCCACTCAACTTCGCACTAATCGCACGCGCCGCGTCAATTCGCCGCCCGCGTCGAATACCTTAGTCAAAACGCCGACAGCTACTGCTGCTGTCGCGTTAACGGGGCTAAAGGATCCATCCCACGTTAACAGTAAGGATTCTGACCGTCGCTCATTGTCGACTACAATGAGTCGACACCGTTGCCGTCATCTCATACTATTGATGCGGACAACGAGCTCATGAGGAGGGATGATGGCGCATTATTGCCCATCCAAACTTCCCTCATGGCTCACAACACGGAGACAGCAACATTTAGGAATGCTGTCTCGTCGTATGCGCTGTATAGCGTAGCGACCATTAATGAGAGCGCTGCCCATAAAGCGCAGCTGCTTCTCCGTTGGGTAAAACCACAACGCCTTATGCTCAGACCATTATCCATAATGGTTCTGGCATAGAGGATTTTGAGTCTAAAGCTCCGCCACGTGAACGTGCTCAGGCGGTGTCACAAGCCAGTCGTTTAGAACGTGGCTATGTGACGGGTGGCATATCACTAATGCCCCCTCCATCTAAATGGTCTCCTTTGGACCAAGAGCGTCGCTCCTATAGCGCGCTCTTCTAGACGCTCATAAATATCATTGCATTTTTAAATCATGGAGAGCTTAGGGAAATCGCTTGGGCGAATTTTCCCGATCCCGGTCATGTTGCGTTCAAATGAAACGCCCGACCAATACGAGGCGGAATTCCTGCGCCGCATTCATCCGCATTCCGATGCGATGCAGCGGCGGCCGCAACGAATTAATTTCGCTCGTTTGCGTGTGAAAGAAATCATGGGCGGTACTGAACCCTCTGTTTATTTTCACAACGCTACTTCTGCTAGTCCATTTGAGACTAGCGAAGAGACCTCAGCTGGTACTCCTTTTCATAGGAAGCCACCAAGCTGGGCACATCAATACGTGGGGCATCGATCGGTTTTGAAGATTCAAAATTCTTCGGGTAATCTTTCCATTTGACGAGGAACTGATACATTTGCCTCATTGAGCGGTGGGCAAGCAACCTTCTAACAAGGAAGCGTTGATTTGCACCCGCATACATCAGTGCAGGCGGCGCTCTGTAGGAGTGGCGATCTCGCCCACCTAATCGCGGATGCCTTGCCTTCGTCCGTTCAGTCGCAGGCATTAAGCGCTGCTGAACGACGTATTGTGGATATCGAGGGCCAAGTCTTGCGACTGATCTCGGATCTTTATGATGTCCGAGTGAAGGATCGTCAGGGTTATGAACACCTGAAGACTCGCTTGGAACGTTTTGAGAGGATAAAGCTGAGAGATCCGCGTTACTCGCGTGATGTCCCTCGCTCTCCGAGTCCTGTTCGAGGTGGAAGGAGTCGGTCTGATAGTTTTTCGCCTTCTCTGTCCCCCTCATCTAAACGACGCTCGACTCACAGTCGGCGTCACCATCGGTCTCCTTAGACGGATGGGGATATGTGACCTCATTTGGGTCTACATACCGTTTCAGACGACCCACGTAAAACACGGAGTGCGTCTTCATATACGGGGGAAGGCTGAGCCTATAATTTAGGTTTTTAACCTCTTCTACCACCGTAAAAAGCCCAATGAAACGCGGCAACAACTTCGTAGCACCTCCAGGTAGTACAGACATTGCATTTTCAGGTAGGGTAGCAGTACTAAATAGTACTTGTTAATTCACTGTAAAAGCGTTCGTTATTTTTGCGACCATTTCGGTTCGCATATTTTTTTTGCTTGTCCTGTGCGCTTGCCGTTGCGTCACGGACTTTACGTGTGATGGCTAATCGCTCATCCACAAAGCGTTGAGCCTCGCTCATCCACAAAGCGTTGAGCCTCGCTCACGCTTTTAGCATCAAACTCGCCTATGAAACCGCCGAGAGGTCGGTCATAAGGCGTAGTTTTATTGACCACTGCTAAACTGGCAGGGTCACTAGGGCAAGTTTCTGTCTTTGAGATGATACCCTCATGGGTCATCGTCATATTGACGAAACTATGTCCCTCTTTCGCACCGAGCAAAGTGAGGGCCCCTCCCTCACTAAGACTCGGGCTGCGCACAAACGAGACTGGCGTCCGAGAATGGCGCAGTCCGTTAACATAAAACGGTGTCTCACCCGTACTGGCGTGGACACTGTATAGCGAACTCCACAAAGGGCAATTGCTTGCTCCATTCTTTGGAATTTGCTATCGTGTAAGACATCCGCCACGACCCGATTGGCACATTCTGTTTGGTTATCGGTCTGGGGATGATCTGCGGTCGACATGTAGAGCTTGCTAACTAGCAGCTCAAACACATGCCGCCAAAAACCAGACGTAAAACGTGAATCTCTGTCAAAACTATGGACAAGGGCATCCCGTGTAGTCGGTATACATGATCCAGGAACAAGAGAGCTGCCTCCTTGCCTGTGATCGATATTTTACATGGTGCTGAATGCCCCATTTTGCTAAATATGTCTACAAAGACGACGAGCCCCGTCCGATTTTTATGATCGGGCGGCATGCCAAACATGAAGTCCAGATTTTCTGACTTCCAACAGTTGGATGGAATCGGTAGCGGCTTCAGTGGCGCACTGCTGGACGGTACCGGCTTAATGCGCTAACACTGTTCGCAAGAGCGAATATAGTTGGCCACTTATCTATATTAGCTAAAGCGATTAAGCTTAGGTTTCAGGTGTGTCGGAAGGGTACCTTTCCTCCACCAAAGTGATCAAACAGCAGGCGATAATGTTCGTCCTGACTGCAGCTTCTTTTATTTCAGAGACTATTGAGGTCGTCAAGTGGTCTGCCTTCATGGCTGCCAACGTTGACGGCTGAAATTGTGCTCTAGCACGAGACACACTTGCCTGGTGTCTTGCCCCGAATCCTGGTCTGCGCGATAACGCGTTAGCCAAGACATTCGACTTACTTGGCACATTTCAATTTAAAATAAAATTTAAAGAAGAATGTGAGCCATCTTGCCATTCTAGGCGAGAGGTGCGTAACTTTATTGCGGTCCGCAATACTGCGTAATCCCTATAAACCACAAATGGTTCGGTGCTCAATAGGCGCATTCGAAACTTGACAAGAGCATACTTTATTGAAAGTAGCTCTTTGTCATGCACGGGGTAATTCAGTTCCGCGGCTTTTAAAAACCGGGACTGATAAGAGATGACACGGTCAATGCTGTCGTCATCCTTCTGCATGAGCGCGCTGCCAAATGCAAAATTGCTTGCATCTCAGACGACGCTAAAGGGCTCATCCGCGTCTGGCAATGCCAAGACCGATGCCTCTACAAGAGATTGCTTCACTGATGTGAACGCATATTCTCGTTCCTTGACCAAACTCATTCTGCATCTTTTTAAGGAGGTCGGAGAAGGGCTTAGAACGATCTGCATAATTCTTGCTGTACTTATGCAAGAAATTAGACAGCCCTAAGAATTGGCCCAAATCGTTCACGTGTCGTGGGACTGGCCATTCCTTTACCGATGTTACCTTGTCCGGGTCTGCTCGTACACCATGTGTACCTACGGTGCAGCCCAGCACAGGTATATCGGGACCCCTATAACGCACTTTTGCAAGTTGACGTACAGTATAGCGTCCTCCAGAGTCTGCAATACAGCGTCTTAATGACGCTTGTGCGAATCCATTTCGCTTGGCCCGTCCTCGGCCCAATACGAACGAGTACATCGTCAAAGTAATGGGGTGCGTAGGCACGGTGCTGACACATCACGTGAGCAACCACTCTGGTGTGATTATTTCGTGGATATTTCCTTCCTTTAATTCGATAAAGGATAGATCGCACGAGATCTCCGGGAGATTTACTATCTCATCGGCAGATTTAAAGACGTGCTGGAGCACCTTAACAGAGGATGCCTCCGCAATTTCGTCTTTGACGGCCTGAATACCTCGGTCGAAGGCCCGTCCTCTTTATTAGAGACTGATCCAAAGGTCACTTGTTTAGACGTGCTTTGATCGTCCTAATCTGTCGGGTACTCGTTCTTCAAACCACGACGACCTTTTTCTGGGAAGCGGATGCCGTTGCACTTTTGGCTAACGCACCCTTTCCAACCGCACCAGGCTCTAGGCACTGTGCCGGTTTATGCGACGCTTGACTTCCTGTCAGCTCGCCGTCTACTTCCACAGGCTTTTGGCTCTGTGCAGGCCTATGGGACACATGACTACTTGTCATTGCCCTTTTACTACCCCAGACTCCACGAGCTGGGTAGGAATTGGTGATATTTGACGTCCCGTCAACGCACCCCCAACTGTGCTCGACACGGCATCAATTATATATGCCTCTCGCAGGAAGATATCCTTTCCGGCGTCCTGCGTAGAGTTCGCAACTCTGCGTGTACGCCAGTCTATCCATGGTTGGTGTTTTGTCAACCATGGCATGCCTAGGATGAGGTCATACGGACTCTTCATTCCTAGAACTGTAAACTTCTCTTTACAAGAGAAGTCACTAAAGCTGAAGGCGTGTTCTACCTGAACTCCCTCAGACTTAACGAGTGCGCCATGCGCTAAACGAACGGTCGCCTCTTCTCGCTTGCTGTCCTGGCAAAGCGACTCAAGCATCGCCGGTTTCTTTTTTAAAGCCGCGAGTTTTACAAAAAATTGTGAAGCACCCGAATCTACTAGGAGGGTCATCACCTAGTCATAGCCTCTTACATGAGCGCTATAGACCAGCAGGGTTGAGGTCCGAAATTTCGAGACCTCAGGGACTATGCTACCCATTTGTTCGACAACTCTGAACTTAGGGGTAGCTTCAGAGTCCGCGTCAGTAGGGCATCCCGCCCCTACTGCGCTCCTGCATTTCCCGACCCCTCAGTGGTCGAGGCAGAACTCATGCGTCTCGCACGCTGGTTCTTGCCATCGCCCTTTGGGAAGGGAGTCCTCTTGCTGGGCATTTTTGCCCCAGCAGGGACCCTGGCATAGCAGCGAGCCATCATATGGCCGCGCTTGCCGCATTTAAAACAGACCACGTCTGCATTGCCCAACTCCATAGGAGTGGCATCTGTCCTCTCGGCCGACGGCTTATACCAAGCTGTCGCCGAGGCACTGTTGTAGGATTGCTCCTCAACTAAGGCAATTTGGATTGCCTCTTCCATCGTCGACGGCACCTTTCTGAAAAGGGCCTGTCGCGATGGGCCATGCCGTAGTCCGTTCATAAACGTGGGCACCTTAATGTGCTCCGGAATCGGACCTACGGTTATGGACGCCGACAGCGAGCGCATCTCTTGCACATACTCTTGCAGAGATCGCTTCGTCTGTCGTGCTCCAAAGAAGCGCGCCTGAAGCAACACTTCGTTGTTCGGCGGCTGGTACATGGCGCGAATCTTTTCTTTAAAGATCGTTCATGTAGGGAACGCCTTTCTGTCCGCCGTAAGCGCCGAGTTAGCCCACACTGAGGCCTTACCGCGCAGATGCGACATGGCGTACGACACCATCCGGCTGTCGTCCTCGATGAGCTGGGGGACACCGCATTGCTCTACGGCTAGAAGCCAGTGGACAATCGTGTGCGCCGCAGTTCCATCGAACTTGGGCGGGCCCATCCGAATGGGCCTCGGCTGGTGAGGCCGGGCGGAGAGATCTCAACAGTCCTGTAGAGAGCCTCGCTTCGAGCCTGCTCATACCTCAGCTCATTCTGAGTCTGAGTGACGGACTTCGCCGCAGCATGGCCTTGTGCCTCGAACGCGGCCCTCCGCTGTCCGAGCACGAATGCCTCAAACTTCAAACTGCTCCAACTGAGCAACATGTTACTCAGGAGGACTACCCAGGACCCTGACCAGGGCTTGTTCACCAAGTCCCTGCACCATAAGCCGTGCCAGCTCCCGATGATGTTCGGAGAGGTGGGGGAAATGAGCCCAATCAATCTTGAGGCGTATCATCACGTACACACGCAGAGATGCGGGTCGTGGGAAGGATTTCAAGTGCTACCAAAAGCAGGCGGGCACGTCTTAAAGCGGCCACGCTCTACTTAGGCACACACCCTAGCACAGCGAGGAAGCGGTTCAACCTGCTTCTACTGCGTGCAGTGAGGTAGTTGTGGTGGGCGCGTTAGCAACCTCACCCAACGGACTAAGTACTCTAGTAAAGTATCGTTACGGGAGCGGTAATTCGGCTCCTCGTACGCACTTACTTAGTAGAAGGTAATTTTCAGACTTAATTTATATTCTATTGCATTAAAAATAAAAACCCATTTTTACCAATCAAAGTGTCATTTCTATAGATAACACTTTTATGTATTGCGAGCGTATCTTTTTAGATACCTCGCGTAACGGATGACGCTAGGCGTCATCCCTCCTAATGTGAATGCACCCATGTGCATCACATACACAAGGGTTGGTCACAAATATGCACGACACTGGAGTGCTGGGTCTAATTACTTTAATTCAGTGGTTAACCATTCCCTTAAGTATACCAAGTGAACTTAATGGGGACTGTGTAACATTTTGGCAACTTTAGCTTGTTACAGTATTAAGTTGCTACGAATTCAAAGCAACTAAAGTCAATATTAGTAGAGGAAAAATCAAAAATGTATTTATACAATTAAGCTCCCACATAATGCTATCTTCGCTGACTGGCTTAACGTATTAATCTAAGCATGTATTGCAACTCATTGCTCCGGCCCATTTTCGCGTCGAGCAGCGATTGGCGAGGTTGGTTAAGACTGTCGCATTGCAATCACAGTATTACCGTACACGGTAATACTGGCAATAGTAAGAATACAAGATAATTATTCCTTTTCTCTGCTATTATTCCTCTTAGAGTTAATATGATTTATGTAATCGGGACGTCCCATTACATCACGCACCCTTACCCATCAGTTACTATAGTGACTGATATAACTGACAGAAAGCACTATTTATCTCCACGACGGGAGCATACGTCGGTTTACAAGCGCATTTGCAACCATTTCATCGCATAGTTATAGGTCTATGCGGCGCGCTCCTGTAAGCATAGTGCAGCAGCTGCTGAGACGACAACAGCAGACGCTCAGGTGTCTGCTACGTCCCTATAGAATTCACCTTGGGAAACGTGCCTCCTGATAAGATGCATGAAGAGGTTAATGCTTTGCAATCCCTTCACGATCGCGCAAAGCGCTCTTTTTTCTATGGTTCTTGTTGATCAAATGACGAGTCTTGTCATATTGCTCGACGGATTCCCAGATCATCTATCGGCAGTTGGGAGCGAGGGTCCTAACTAATATTCGAGGGTACATACCGGCCACCGAACAAGATAACTCGTTCGCCCCCCCCCCTCATCTCGCGATGGTATAGAAATCCCTTCACGAGGATATGCTTCTCACCATTCAAGTCCATTAGTGAATGAGGAGGGGGTGATAAACTGGGTTTGACGTACTCGTCGGGCTGAATGATTGTCAACATGATCACAGTCGCACCCTCTAGCGATTGCGGCTCGTCACGACATTTATCTTTGAGGAATGAATTGAAACGTCTGAGCTGGAACCATAGCGGATGTTTTGGAACGTTTCGGTGTTATTTATCTCTAAAGAAGCCCTGTACTCGTCGAACGCGCGAAAACGTCGGATGCGTGTGCATCCCACGAGGCAGCTCGATCGTGTTGACTTGCCTTGTTGGTGTAGTACACGAACAGGCCGATTTAGTTGACAATTATTAAATACTGCCCACATTCGTCACATCATGTTCAGGTAGAATTACCGTAGGTATAAGAACCAATTCATTAATTTAATAAAAGAATGTTTGCTCATTCATAATGGTCAGCGTTTCATTAAGTCAGTCCACCACATCAGCGATGAAATGCTTGTGCGAAGCGGACAAATGCTTCTCAAGCCAGCAAAAATTACCTCCTGACTCATTTTATTTGTTTTCAGTACGCCCAGTGGGGACTGCGGAGATATAAACCTTTTCGTCAGTGGGAGCATTATTTCTCTCACTAAAACTGTCTCTAGTGGTGCAGAATGCTTAAGAATTGCTTCCATCATCAGAGTTCACTATCGTCTTATCACGATTCCTGAGTCTGTCGTCTTCGGTGTTAACTAGATCAACAATCGGTATCATTCACATCGACTGGTGAGTCAATATGTGATGAGCAAGAGTCGGACTTTGCTCGCGCGAGTCTTTCCTCTTTGAACTAAAATTATACTCTAATAAATTGGATATGCGTGGATGACGTGAGCCATTTACGAAGAACGGTGTATTCTTTTTTTATGCATGCACCGAATCGTTGATAAAAATATGCCACCGGCAAGAACTGACTCCAACTTGTAACGAGTGAACGTATCTTCCAATAATTTCTTCACGGTAAAGATTTGCACGTTCTGTCTCCGACCATCTGATTCAGAATGATCTGAAGTAGGCATCCTTAGATGTTCTTAAGTGAAAGAATCACGAATTGCCAAAAAATTGCCGTGAACCGGGTATCTCGACTCGAAGCCAGTTCACGAGGTAGCCCATGGAGTCAAAAATGTGTCTATAAACACACGCGGCTGTGGTCGACTCCGCGACTACCACAAGATAAACATATTGCTGGATCGTTCCACGAACACAAGAATTACATTATTTTGTAAGCGTCTTTGGGAAACCGAAGATGAAATCCTTCGATACGGGCTGCAAGCACTTTATTGAAACTGGCAAATGCTGTAATATAGCACGCGATGAAAGATTAGGGTTTACTCGTTAGCAAACTTTGCAAGCACGCATGTACTTGAGCACGAACTCACACTGGCGAGGCCAGTAGAAGTCACGAATTTCTGTAATGTACGTCTTCTCACGTCCATGATGTCCGCTTACTGGTGCATCGTGAGAATCATACTAGATGCGTAATCGCAAATCATTGGGAGTGAGAATGCTGAAACGAGGTGTGTCGCCAGCAATGGCTGTATAATACAGTAAACTATTACGTGTTGCGAATAGATCTGATGAAGATCGATACAATGTCGACAAACCTGCTAATAATTAGTGTGGTGGATATGTGAGTTGATCTATCACAATTTTAAGAGCCTTGTCCTCTTTATAGGCTCTTCTGACGTTCTCAAGTGATGATGACGACGAAACACTCGAATTAAGTGTTGCAACAATGGGCCTATCCTTACTATAAAATGTTGCAGCCGGCTTAAAATCAGACTGCGCGAAAGTGCATCAGCGGCGAAATGAGTCATCCTGGCTTACATTCCACGAAGAAGGTTTACTCTGCGGAAAGGGATGATCAATTTTGTAAATATCGGTAGCTCCTAGTTCGTCCCGATTGAGCGCGCCCTGCATGTAATGGGGCACACATCGGTTGGAGAACCGTTGTTGTGGTACATTTACTATATGGGTAAAATACCTTTTTATCTTATTTTAAAGTAGTTAGTTCCTTAAACCCCATTTATTATGGGTAACAAATGTGGTCGCCGCCAGATAAATATCTGGCGTACAAAATCTATTTTTAATTAGCTAGGGTAAGGTTTTAGATTTAAATAATTAAATAAAGTGCAGTTCCCCTTCTGATCTTATAGCGTTAAGTGCCTTTCTAAGGCTTGCGCATTGATCTTTAAGAGATAGATGCCTTTCTAAGGTATATACTCTTGGGCACTAGTTGCCACTTGGTTCTACGAAACCCTGAATCCCTTGAACTCGGATTCCTTAAGCTTTAATAGCTTGTACGACTCCCTGAGTTGTTAAACCCATAAGTTCAATAGAACTAAGTGACTCTTTGAGTCTGAAAGTCTTCCTCTAACTTTAGGAGCGAGGTAGCTCCGCTACACTGCAGCTGATAGCGGCGATATCGACGTTTGCAAGCTGCAATAATTCCAGCATCCATAGGCTAAATTTTTGGCTACGCATTTGGCAGAAGATGAGGTAAGCTCAACATTAGATAAATCTATTTTTAAGGATGTGCCAAGGCGCGTCACCGTATAGAAGTGCGATTTGTCGATTCTTTGCTTTCGTTCATCGTCCAAGTGCTTTGACTAGTTTGCTTGTCATCGTAGGATTTTTATTCCAGCGATCAAATGAGCCAAGCTTCTCGCCAAATTATTTTTCAACTGCTCGAATTTTCTGCGCGTGACCGATGATAGAGGGTTTGAGCGTAGTCTATTGCCGATTGATTTCCCAATAGTAAAAGACCTTATTAATTTCCTAACTTATATAATCAAACATACTAATAGTAAATTACTACTAGCACTCCGATGTAATATTTTCTTAGCTTCTCGTGCTACATCGCCTGTGTAACTTCCGATACTAACATTGCCGCTTAATTTCCATAGTAGAACCACTTCTTAACTTCCCAAGTTATGTAACTCATACTAATATTTCCAGCTTAAATTTCGACACTCATAATGCCTGCTTGATTCCCGATAGTGAGTTCCCTTTTTAAATCCCACACTTATTTCGCCTGTTTAAATTCATACACTAATCTCGCCTGTTCAGTTTTCGTACTAAATTTGCCTGTTTAAATTTCCATACTGATATTGCCTGTTAAAATCTCCATACTAATATCGCCTGTTTAAATTCCCATACTAATCTCGCCTGTTTTAATTCCTATACTAATCTCCTCTATTTAAATTCCCATACTAATTTTGCCTGTTTAAATTTCCATACCAATATCGCCTGTGTAACTTCCAATCCTAATATTGCTGCTTAATNGAAACGTGATGCGTATTTCCATCATCATCTAACATGTCCATGTTAGATGATAGAACTGTGGTCCTTGGTCGGACTACAAAGTGTAACGGGGCACTGCCGACTTGTACCGCTTCAGTACAAGTCCACTTCGCACTGCTTCAGTGCGAGTAGTGCCTCACGTCACTTCACGCTATACTAGTACTTACAGAGATAGACTCTCGTAAAAAACTTGCTTTAAAGAGGGTTGGTTTAAAAACTGTTTTTAATGTAATTAAGTTCTTCTGTTTCTATTTATTTAATACTAACTTAATTTATAAACTAATACAAAACATGTAATAAAGTTTTATCTGTTTCTCTCTTTGCGCGCGTCCAGCGCTGACTGGACCGCGGAGTAGGTAGATATAATGGTCTTTATCTACCAATGGATACGCTTTCCGAAAATTATTACATAAAGAATTACTCTCCAAATATTAATTTAACTTTAATATATTAATTAACAACCTTTAAGTGCTAATTTCATGTAGCCATACACCCCGTTAAGTGGTGGTTAGCGAAAAGTGAGTGGTGCATAACAGCTCCCTTTATTTAATATTATATTAACATTTGATAATTCCGCTTAGAGCCCGTTCGGCTAATGTTACTTTATTACCATTTGCTTTAATCTCATTTGATCTTGTAAGCTCGAAAGCACTACTGAGTGCTCAACGTGATTATGTTCATCAGTGGTCCGTCTTTCGCATATCTATGTACGAGTTTAAGCAGCTCACACGTGCCACCAACCTTTGGCTAAAGACATAGTCACGGCCAATGATAAAACGTAGCGAGGGTTTTGATAGCCCTCGTCGTATCAGTATTCGTTTCCAGCACGTGCCAAATGGTGTTGAAGCTATTTTATATGTATTTCTTTAAGCTTTTCGACAACTGATAACAACATGTGTCAGTCTGTGGCACTCCTTACCGTACTACCCCCTTGCTGTTCAACTGAACTATCGGGTTCGGGTCGAAATTGTCGCCACATTCAATAATTTGAACGGTGCACAAACCACTATTTGCGCTCGGTTCCAGTCGCAACTGATATAATTCATATTTTCTCACCAGACAAGCCTCATGCTTGGTCTTAAATAGAGATCGTTACATAATTTTTCTCGGCTATGGCCATTGTTTCGTGACGCAGTACTTTGGACCGAGCGTTATAACTATCTCCGCCCGACTTCAGTATTCAATAGTCCGATGGTGCTTTTGTTGACACCATGTCATCGTAATCCTTGGGTAACGAGATCAAATTCTTCAAATTATTTGATGGCTGGGGTCCACGTAAACGCGAGTGCCTTATAGGTCAATCCTTTTCCATAATGCAAATTCTTAAGCCCGATTGTCACTCCTTATAAGTTGATAATGACCGTTTCATCACATCACCACTTTGCAAACCATGGTTAAAACCCTAGTACAACATTTCGAGTTCTTTCATCGTATTTTAATCTCTAACAGCGGCTGTAGTGGTATTGCGCTCTAAACTACGAGGCAGTAGCGTGGCCTTTTTTTTTCATCATGATCTGACTGGGTGGTCAATATGCCTATTACCACCTCGTGGGGTCAAATGAGAAGTTTTTAACGGCATTCTCTCACTGAACGTTTTTTTAGTTCAGATGGCATTACATACATCGGTGGGTAAGAGCACATTGCTCTGAATGTGTTGGACGAGTCCAACTCTCGAATTCGACGAAAGCCTCTATTTGATTGCTTTTTTTAGCGTTTATGAAAATATATACATTGCGATTTTGCGGCTGGATGGTATGGCTGCGAGGTATGTCAACGGGTGAAGCCTAGCTCTTCATCCCATGCACCTCTCCAACCTCTACCACTTCCGGCAGAGTGTTGGCAGTCCGTATCTATGGACTTCATCTTCGGATTTCCCGAAGACGATCACAAAAACAATGGAATCCTTGTTTTTGTAGACAGATTCAGCAAGATGGTACATCTTGCTGCAGTACCAAAGTCGATCACGGCTCCGGGCTGTGCCCGTGTCTTTATCGACACGGTATTTAAACTCCACAGTTCAACTCGTGAATTGGTCTCAGATAGAGATCCACGGTACACGGCGGTGTTTTGGCAATCCGTGTTCCGAGAGATCGGAACACGGCTGACTATGTCAACTTCTGATCATCCAGAGACAGATGGTCAGACTAAACGCGTAAATCGCGTTCTCGAAGAGATACTTCGAGATTACATCCAATCGTATCCGAATTGGAGCGAGTTTTTACCGATGGTCGAAATCGCCATCGAATTTAAGTGTAAGCGTTTACATCGCATATACCGTTCTTCGTGAATCGCTTACGCCATCCACGCATACCCACCCAATTCGAGGGATCCTCTAGTTTAAGGGGGGGAGGACTCGCACGAGCAAAATTAGTATTAGTTCGTGCTCATCACGCGTCCAAAGTTACGACGACGCAAATGATAACAATGTCGAAGCAATCGACATCAAAGATGATAAAGATCTCATGGAAGTGCGCTCATTGCGCACTGGAAAAGACAAAACAAATGAGTCAGCAGAAGAATTTATGCTGGCTCTAGAATCAGTAGTCCGTTTTGTACAGGATTCTATTGCTTACGACGTGGATTGTCAGAAACGGAACGCAGACAAACATGGAAGAGCAAACGTTCTTTCATTTGAAATAAATGACCTAGTACTACTCTCTACGGTAAACTTACCTAAGCGTGTAGTCACTAATGTGGGTAGCAGCAAACTACTTCCTTAGTTCATTGGGCCATTCTGTATACTGCATCGCAGAGGTATTGCGTGCACAATAGAATTACCACGTAGGATGCGAACGCAACGTACGTTTTATGTTGGTCGGCTCCGCCCTTACCATCAGTACGCGGTTTCTTTCGAGGACGGATCTGACCACCCTTTTAAGAATTCCTAAAAGATTCTTGCGGCCACGTACTAGATTCTCATGCTGAATCTGGAGATTCTCATGTCGGGTTCTAAGATAGGATTCGCGATAAGCGGACGACAGCTCATCACAAAGAGCGTGATACTTCCGTTCGTACTACAACATGGAGTACGCACTCTTCGAACGGTTAAACGACCGTTCGGTATAGTTAGCCTACACCGTCTGCTCCAACGAGTGACGCCTACCGCACTTGTGTTTAAGACCCTCCTCGAGATCATGGAGGAAGCGATCGAGTTTGTCTATCTTCGACTCTAGATCCGACACACGATTCGGATCTTATTTTTCCTCCTCCACCACAACCATTGGTGGATTCTCACGGCGGTCAACGTTTTTTGTGAAACGCAATGCAAACCACCGTGGTGTGAAGGGGCAGCAAACGAGTTATCTGGTTCGCTAGGGCGGTTATCCATCTTCGCATGACAGCTGGGAGCCTCGTTCCCAGCTGGTTGTTGACGTTGATGGCCTCGTCCGTCAGTATGACGAGACCCGTCTGATGGATCAGAAGGTCCATCGCAAAACACGCGCCTCTGGCGCATGTAAATCGATTGCAAAACGTCAATCGCATCGCGCATCTCGATAGAGATGAGAGCTCTTCCCCAGGGTGAAGAAAGAGAATAGACATCCCCTTTCACTGGCTTCGTGTGGTCAACACAAGACGGACAGGGATCACCCCACGTGAGGCATGGAAGTTCTGCCTGACGAGATAACCGATGCAATTAATAACCTGGACCGGTTGAAGTTAGTGTCTCAATCTTAACGCGAATTGCGTTATATCTTTGAAGCCAGGCTTCGCATCCAACGTCTTTGACATTGCGAATTAACGCATCCAGGCTTGCATCAACGAGATTTTATCTCGTTTGTTGCTGACACTGTACCATCGATGCTTTAAAGAAGCATAGAGATAAAAATCTTCCTCAGCGCGAAAGTTCTTCACGCTGGGATCAAGGCTACGTAGCTTTGTCGCAATAAACAAGGGATATTTATTGTGACGAGTAGTATCTCCAGGCAAGCTATTGATTACCTGTTCGGGCAAAATCCAGGCTTCTTCTCAGGGGCAAGACGAGATATTTTGTTGTCTACGCTCCCCTCAGTTGTACCCACTGAAGCAGGGGTACCACAAGAACTTTTATTACGTGGCTTACGCCATCGCCATCACCACGCACAGAAATATGTGCGAATGCTGGGGATGAGGAATCATCCTCATCGTCGGAACCGAACATGCTACAGCGCATGCTACCAGCACGTCTCTCTGATTGAGCCCCCTCATTCGAAGGCTCATAGTCAGCCGCCTGACGACGATCAGGCGACTGTTCTGCTCTCCCCGAGTCATCCATTTTGTCCGACTCACATTCATAGTCGACCTCCAAAGAGGGGTTGCGCTCACGTGGTGACTCACCACGTGCTCCCGCAACATTTAGAGTTGCGGGAGAAGATGATACTTCGGTAGACGAAACACCTGCCGCACGAGACAATTATGCGTCACCTGTGGCTGCATGTACCGCAGCTGAAAGCGTCGCACTATTTGCATACCGCGTGGACTCGTTTACCATGCGATAAAATTAAAAATGATGGTTCTGACCAATCAACATCGTTTCTATTAAGTGTTCTTATAGTGACCACTCTATTCAATGACAGTCAGAGTGAATGTCTTTTAAGGGAGGGTGATGTTACGAAGTGTATCTTTACATGCAATCAACACTTAAAGGTCGTTAATTAATATATTATCATAAAAGTAGAAAATATCTGGAGGATATTGCTTAACATAGTAATATTCGGAAAGCTCATCCATTAGTCAATATAGGCCATTATATCGACTTGCTCCGTGGTCCAGGCAGCACTGGACGCGAGAAAAAAGAGAGAACGATAAGACTTTATTACATGCTTTATACTAGTTTATATTTAAGTTAGTATAAATAGATAGAAACAGAAGAACTTAATTATATTAAATACAGTATTTATTTAAACCTCTTTGAACAAGTCTCTTTAAAAGAGAGCCTTCCTCTGCACGTGCTAGTGTACGTGAAGTGACGTGAGGCACCACTCGCACTGAAGCAGTGCGAAGTGGACTTGCACTGAAGCCGGCAGTGCCCCATTACATTAATCAAGCAATATGAAATTATATTTGCGACGAGAGAGACTCTTTCAAATATGCAGCTGACTTAAACCTTCGCGCTGAGCTTCGACGCTGCTTCTTTGACGAATAGGTGCAATAGTAGATCTGTAGCGAAGCTACCTCTCTCTTTAAGTCAGAATGCTCAGAGAGTCTATTAGTTCTACAAAACTAGTACATTAAAAAGCTTGAAGAGTCATACAAGCTCGTAAAGCTTTGCATACTTCAAGGGACTCAGTGGCTTATAGAACTAAGTGGCAACTAGTGTCCGAGAGCAAATTTACCTTAGGAAAGTCTTTTACGTCACCGATCGCAACGCAAGCCATAAGAAGCCACTAAAACTTTAAGATGAAAAAGAAGGCTGAAATTAACGTAAGGTTTCAAAATATTAAAACCTAACCATTACCACATCGAATAAAGATTTTGCCATTAGAACTCTATCTGGTGGCTGCCACGCATGTTACTCAAAAACAATCAAAATCTAGTGATATTACCTATATGTATAAAGAAAGGGTATTATACTTATCAGGTGAATTGTACCACATTACAGGTTTACCAACCAAAGTGTACCTCATTACATCCTCCCCCATCGGACTGTTGACACCGAGTGTCGGCATGCGTCTCATTGCCTCTTTGAGTCGGGTACTGCACAGCTAACCTTACGGTTGTGTTTTACATTCTTTTTGTCGCATGACATCTACGCGTGGGTCCCCAGTTCTTAGTTCCTCCCTCGGAGACAATTGGAGTGTAGACTATAAAAGTCACACTACGTCTGAGAACAAGGATGAGAAGTCCAACCCAACACGCTTCGGCGTGATGACGAAGATCGCCGGGCTCTGGATCCGTCCTCAGCATGTGGTGTCGCGGATGTGTTGACCGCTTTACGCATGACACCGGGCCAAGAGCCCTTCATAGGAACGAATTCGGTCGATGAAGAGCAAAAAGCAATCCACAGGAGGGAGCAAGCTCATTGTCTGGCGGCGTCCCTTATGAATCAAATCTCATAGTCAATACCACTTAGTGCGGAAGAGCGCCTCCAAGAAGTTGCAAGCCGTAATTGGGTACTGTGGACCTCTAAGTCCAAGGCAAGTACGCCGAAGGAGCTCGCTGCACGCGCCACTCTCCATGAGCGATACTTTACGCCATTGATCATGATGCCACGTCAGTAGTTGACGCGTCTGCGTGATCAAGCACGAGGTGCCTCTGTGTCTTCAATGCGGATAATCCCGATCGCTTCATATCCAAACGAGTCGGAAAACGATATGAAATATCGTTCATTCGACGGGTCCATCGGGCCTGTCGCCTTTGAAATATTTGGCCTATTAGAGACTATGCCGATGCGAACGACGTTAGTTTAGAATGAAAATCTCGCCTTGATTTTAAAAGGCTGAAAGCCAAAGGCCGCTTAATCGCGGCGTATTAGCGAAAATGCGAGACTAGGCCTAGCCAGCACTGTAGCGCTTCAGTTGCTCACGTAACAATGGATCCAAGCCGCGTTTAGATATAGGATCCATCTTTTCTCACCTCGATTGGTGAGAGCGTTGTTTGATGCAAGTTGACCCTGAGTGCGGCATTTAAAATGTAAACGGCGTTAGGGCAATCTTGCCGAAGGTGTACCTCGAATCCCAAGCTTTTCCGAAGAAGGGTACCCAAGTCACTTAACAAGATATTGGTATTGACCTTTGCTACGACGTCGCTTTAAAGTTTCTCCACGTGGATTTAAATGTTCCGTTGCTCGGCGAGCAACGCGAGAGGTGGCCAAAATGTCGAAGGAGTCTTCCTTGGATTTAAGACACGAGGTCAACTTCTTCATGAAAATTTTGCTCGAACTGAGAGCACCCTGCACGCGGTTCAAAACCGTCGTATGACGTTAGAGCGTCGCTAATCTCGTTTGAAGGACCAGCTAGACATCCTGATGAGGATGCAGCGATCTGCAGCACAGCCGCTTATCTCGACGCAAGCGCCTTCAAATCATGAGTACGACTCGCACGTTATGGCTTAACTTAGCAACGTAGAACACTAAGTGTTTACGTAGCTTGCGAGAAATTACAAGCGTATAAGCTAGGCAATGGCTGACAGCCAAGACAAACAAAAGGATCAAGCGAATGCTAAGGCAGATGCTGTATTGATTCTTATGCGGTCGGTCGCCGGGTCTTACTAACGCTTTAAACCTACCTTCAAACGTAGTGTCTGCGGTCTTTAAGACCAAATTGCGTCGCGCTTTATTGGACCAATTACGGTGGCGACGACGAAGAGTATCACACACAAGTCATAAGACAGTTATTCGCTTTGCGAGAATCCGCTTGTATGATTTCTAACAGTAATAGCGATACTATCAGCAAGCCGATCGGCCATTTCTCCTTCATCAAACCCTAAATCACGAAGTTGTATCGTTTACGGAACGCATGTGTTGGTCATATCGCTTTCATAGAACGGAGTATACCCTGTTGAGGCAAGAATAGCGTTGTTTAACGCAAACTCAAGCACAGAAGCATTGTGCTCCTGCGCTTTGATACATACTGCACAGAACGTATTTAATAATGCGGTTGAAAGTTTCAGTCTGACCATTGGTCGGTGGCTGATGCGCTGTGGGCATGTCCAATCTCATGCGAAGCTCGCAAGATCGACTTCCAGAACAAATACGTAACAAAGGAGGGTCCCAATTGGAGATAATTGCCACTGGCAAACCGTATTGTTAAAACACGCAATCATTATAATAACAGATAGCTTTGCTGCACCTGTGCCGTCAATGATATACGGCATACCCTAAGTGAGCCATTTTGCTAAATTGTTCAACAAATACCCCGACGCCCGTGTTTTTTTCAAAAAAAAAGATAAAAAATCTTTCCGTAGGCCAAAATCCATACTGATGGGCTTTTAACACCCAGTAGGTGCGGGCAAACTGGCCAGTGGCGTAGTTGCATGAGCCGAGGGTATGACCCGTTGACAGGTTTTTACGTGTGCAAACACATATACTGACCCATTTGTACAGTTTGGGCCACCACTAATTCCTAGTCACGGGGCCATAAGTCTTTTCTCACCGAGATGACCACTAAAAGCAGTACCATGCGGCTCAAAGAGGATTTGATACATAAGTTTCTTGAATAAAGGACGATGCGCGGAGGAAGCGAGTGGCGACGCTAAAACCGTAACATGAGCGAGCTTATAATCTGATCTGCATGATAACACATCAACAACGAAATTTGCTTTCCAGCTTATACTTCACCTCGAAGTTATCTTCAGCAAGTTATAAAAGCCACTAAACGATTATCTGTATTCGATGAGGCGACTCAGTCGCGCTGCGTAAAGACGCAAGTTAAAAGTATGGACCACAAAAGCCTTAGAGCCAAGCAGGGTAGTCTGAAATTGAAAAGAGCATAATTCATGGCAAGCACCTCTTTGTCATGAACTGGGTACTTGTTTTCTGCAGCTTTAAGCTGCCTAGACTCGATCGCAATGACGCGGTCCCGCCCATCTTCATCTTTTGTCATAGAGCGCTACCTGTGGCAAAATCGGATGCGTCACAGACGACACTGAGAGACCGATTAGGACATGGCAGAGCTAAAGTCGGAGCATAGATACGACTGTCCTAACTGCTTTAAAGCGTCAGTTTTGGCGCTTGTCCAGCTCCAATCCGTATACATCTTAATAAGATTTGATAATGGCCGAGTCAATTCAGCATAATTTTCACGGTACTTGTGCGAGTAGTTGACTGGGTCCAGCCACTTACACAAGTCCTTTCTATGGCTCTTCCCTTCGCAAAGTCTGCTCTAAGGACAAGCTTCCCAATTAAGCACCCTAAGAAAGAGATTTCTTCTGCATCATTTTGGATTAAGATGCACTAACATACAATTTGATTTTGCGCATACGCTCGAGCACTGCTCGCAAATGGTATTTTCATATCCGACTGACCCTAATGCGCACGACTACGGACAACATGCCATCAAATTAAGTCAGTGCATAACCTCGATGAGGGCGGGACAGTTGCGTCACTAGACGAATAAATGTTGCCGCGGCGTTGGAAAGCCCTTGTAGCATAACCAACCACTTCCATAGTTTCCCGCTTGGAGTGCTGACCGCTTTAAGCGGGATATCGCTAGCTCGCATGAGCAGTTGGTAATGGACATCGACTATGTCAAGTGCACTGTACATTGTACATTTCACTATATTGATCTGAAGAACATCCTTTCTAGGAATGGGGTTTTGTGCTGGTATAGTGGCAGCATTATGCTTATTATAAGCATGTAGAATGTGCCATTTACCATTTGGCTTTTTGACACAAAATGTCGGTGTCGAATGAGGAGATTTGCTCTCTCGTACCATTCCAGCCTCGTGCTTAGCACGAAAGAAATCGTCAATGGTGTCACACTGCTCCCTTGGTAAAGGCCATTTTCTTGTGACACAGTATTTGGTTCCCGAAACCAAGTCAATTTCATGACGAACACCTCTATCCGGAGGTAAAACAGATGGTGGATTATTAGCACCACATCTTGGAATTCCTTAATCAAGAAATAAAATGGATCCGTATGATTTTAAGGATCAGTGACCACTCCGCGAACTAAGTGCAGCTTTTGTGTCATCCAGGACATAATTGACGATGGGTTTAACTCAATCGTTGGTCGAATGACTACCATTTCAGATAAGTTGCCAGCCTTCAAAGCTCGGCCGCACTCATCAAAAGACATTTCGTCTAGCTCTTAAAATGCATGTAGCAAAGGGATTGCTTCAAGGCTAACTTCTTCCTCGATATTACCGGTTACACCATTTACAAGCGTATATAATTGCTCACTCGTATCACTTTGAGAGGGAAGTTGCTTCGCGTCTCCCCTGTCTCGGAGTCGAGACAATACGCCTTCCAGAGGCCGAAACATTCACGTCCCCAAATTTTCAAGCCTACCAGAGACGGTAGCTAATTCGACATTCGACAAGAAGTTAGATAGCTCAGCTTTATTGTCCAGTGACCATTTACGAGAAAGGTTTGACCCGAAATGCCCTGGCGAATCGCCAATATTGTCACTATTGACACTTAGTGTGGTGCCACCACGGCCGACCACACTCGGTGGACTAGACGTGCCACTCCACGTATCTTGGAAATATTGCACCCTTGATGACACGGCTTTAGGCCAATGCTTCTAGCGTTCAGTGAATCGTTATTACAACGAGTGTCACTCGACAAAGTACGTGCCGTTTCCACTTATTTCTGCCGAGTCGGGCTCACAATTAATGTTTTTAACATTAGCGTTTATTAACTCAGACATGCCAATGTCTTAAATACTGACAGACTCAGTCCATGATCTGCAATTATAGCGCTTTTGTTGCCTAGCAAAGGTGGGTATATGACTCTCCAAAACTAGGAACATTGCGGTGCCTAAGGTCTTACACCTCCAATCGATCCATCGCTCTTGGCGTTCAAGCCACGCCATACCAATGATGAGATCATATCTCAAATCCAAATCAAGGACGAGACAGCGTTCAATACTGTCAAAGTTCAGAAACTTTATGCCTAAGCTCAATGGAACTTTGGGAACAGTGACACGAGTCCCATACGCTAAGCGAATAGTCATCGTATCACCTTCATGCGCTTTAAGCGCCTCAACGTATTATTGACTTTCTTCAAGAGAAAGGCGTCGAGCATAATTGTAAGACGCTCCTGAGTCAATTAAAATTGACCTCGTCTTATCAAAGCCCTTTACAGTCGCTTGAGCGACTAGCAAGCTAGGCTTGTACTCACGTCCAGTGCCATTACGCACCGAGCTAATTGGGTCTAGGCCTTGTTTACTCTCACCTCCTAGAGGTTCAACAGAGCCTAGGTCTTCCTCAATAGGGCGCCCCGCACCTACTGGGTATCGACGTTTTTTCGCACCGTACCAGGTTTCTGGTACAGGTCGGAATTGGTACTCTTTGGAGCTTTAATCATATTTCGTAGGGGCAGGCCGGACGTAAATCTTTCGTGCTTACGCACATAAAGCATCCACGGATGTTCTATCTGTGGAAGCACGAAACATAGACCGAGACCATCTGCTCGAGGAGCTTGTTCGGTAAACAGGCGTGCTAACACGAGCAGACTTAAAGTCGAACTCAGCGCGTAGCGCTATGGCAACTGCCTCTTCGAAAAGAGCGGGATGATATCGAAATAATTCCGGCCGGGCAACGCCCTCATTAAGACCCCCCATAAAGATCGCTACAACAATTGCTTCCTGCACTGGTCTTGATGCATAGATGTAATGAGAGTTCTCAACTCCTGGACATAGTCCCCTAGGGTTCGTTTGCCCTGTCGAGTCGCTAGGAGCCGTGATCGCATGCGAAAAGCCTGATCAGGCGGTGGAGACACGCTAGTCGTTTGCTATTTCAGCGAATCCCATGAATGAAAAGCTTCGTTTATGGACGTACTGCACGACAGCGCCCACTCCATGGCTCTACCTCCGAGTTTGGAAATGGCCATAACAACGTTTTGCCGTTCTGTTAAAACAAGGCGGAGTCAGTGGACATCTCCATCTACTTGATCCAAAAAGGGAGATTTTCTCCCTGTTCCCCCTCAAATGTCTTTACATTGACAGCTAGAGGGCGAGCCTTCGGCTCTGAATCAGGTACAGAGATGTATCGGGTTGGCATAGATGCCGCAAGGGGATCTTGTACCTGGCATTCAGGGAGGATTCATATCGCATGAAGGCTTCAAGCCTTGCATGCAGGACCTCAGGTCCCTGAAATATAACGAACCATACATGTTCAAGGGCAAACAAAGTTTTGAGCTTCTCATAAGCTGCGGTTTGCGCCTCTGAATGTTCTTGAAACTCTTCCGTTTCAATGAAGGCTTAGTTTTTGAAGACTCAGGCGTAGATTGACTACTAGTGCTACCAGGTGTAGCTAAAATCAGAGGAAAGACTTTTAGACTCAAAGAGTCTTTTAGTTCTATAGAACTGATGGGTTTAACAACTCGGGGAGTCGTGCAACCTATTAAAGCTTAAAATTAATCCTAGTTCAAGGGATTCATAGGTTCGTAGAACCAAGTGGCAACTAGTGCCCAAGAGTATATAGGATAAATGGGTATTTACCCATAAAGTAAATGTACCTTAACAACGGCTCTCCAAACGATGTGTGCCCCATTACAGTAATAAAGCCTAGAAGGCGACACAGGACCGATGTGTGTCTCATTACAGTAATAAAACCAAGAAGGAGACACAGGATCTGGAGAACCGTTGTTGCTGTCCATTTACATTTTGGGAAAATACCCTTTTATCCTATTCTAAAATAATTAGTTACTTAAATCCCATTTACTATGGGTAACAAATGTGGTCACGCGCCAGATACAAATCTGGCGCCGAGATCTATTTTTAAATTAGCTAGGGTAAAGTTTCAGATTAGATGATTAAATAAAGTGCAATTCCCCTTTGGTGTGCGACATTCACTGCACTTGACGTGATTGCGCATAATTCCGCCCAAGCTACAAAAATCGGGTTTCAGAAACAGAACATTGCAACCCAGTATAGGGTGAAGAAAATAGATTATTCAATGTTTCTGTGACGAAGTCTAATTTTCGATAACGCGATGCATGCATGCTGAGTGGGCAAGGTAGCTAGCTAGCTGCACGGGTTCTTTTAACACGAGCTGGCCAGTTTTTAGCTCAACCATCAAAGCATAAGTACAAAGCAAAATAGGAACAGACCCAGTCCCTTAAATGTCACGATTACAGATTGATGCACGTCGCGATATAGCAGTGGGGCTTAGCTCGAGCTCATATTAAACTCAGCAGGACACGGCAGACGAAACATCGATTTCCTGTTAATTCGCGTCTTTAACCAGCCACGGGCACCATTGGCAAGCGACAACGCGAAGGAACTAAGCTTGTACGGCGTGTCACTTGTGGTCTTGTTCATGAAGAAATCGTCAGTTGCAGATGCAGCGTTCTAAAAAAGTCAACAAAGTCCGACGAGTGTCTAACACTACACGCGACAAGACAGTGTGTCTGCTTGTCGATCAACGCTTAATAGATAGCCTCCTTTGTAAATGTAAATACGCTGCACTCGATTCACACGGAGGCCTTTTAAAGAAGCTGTCACGGACACTTAGGTCTAGCGACTCGATTTACCACACATGCTATGAAGCACACAAATGTTGTGCATATGCTGGTAGAGCGCGCTAGCCACAACAAGAATTGGAAGCGTGTTAATGTAATGCTTTTGAAAAAATACATGTTCCCTGCATCTGCCTCCTACTATGAATGCCGCCATATCAAAAAAGCCATCCCTATGGAGGTGTCACCCACAAATACCAAAATGAGAAGCTACTTTGAAATCCTCCTCTTCATGATCCAAAAACTTGACAAGGTTAACCCATTTGCAGCTGGAAAGCAGGGCAAGCACGAATGTACTTGCGCACGAACTGATACTGGCGGGGCCAGTAAAAGTCGCGACTTACTGTGAAATCAATCTTCTCACGTCCACGATGCCCATTTGTTGGTGCATCGTGACACTCATACATGATGCGCAAGCGCAAATCATTGTGAGTTGGGACGACGACACGCGGCAACGACTGTGTAATACAATAAGCCGTTGCGTGTTGTGTATCGATCGCATGACGATCGATATAAAGCCGCTAAATCTTTAAAAGATTTATCCGATAGATTCATCAGATGATCCGTTAAACGCGAAAGGTCCTTATCTTCTGCGTAGGCTTTCTTTATGTCATCAAATAAGGCTGATGACGGAACACTTAAAATGAGTGTTGCAACAGTGGGATTGTTTATACTGTTGAAATGCTTTAATCAAGTAATTGACCATCCCGTTAAGTACACCAAGGGTACTTAAGGGACGCTCATGCTTTTACCAATGAGCGTTTCGCGATGTCGTGTGGTACAGGCTCGAGGCTTGCTAGCGGTCACAGGTATCCATCTCTTTTTTAAGGCCAAAACGAGCGAAAATGCGCTAAGTCAACGCCACCCTCGTATACCTTACCTGTTTTAGAGTAACTCTTATTCAAGGCGGGAGGGACCTATGCGCAGCAAGCTCGAAATCGGGTCGGCGTGATAATGCATCAGCGACGACATTAAGTCGTCCTGGTTTATATTCCACAGAGAAATTGTACGGATCGGCGTGATAACGCATCAGCGACGACATTAAGACGGAAAGACGGACGCGGAACTTCATAAAACTCACGTTCGTCAGGTTCTTTCGCTTATGCGAAAGCATAAGTTGTGCGCAAATCTCAAGAAGTGTATATTCGCTGCAATCGAAATGCCACTTCTTAGGTGCATCGTCGGTAAACACGGCGTGCGCCCTGATTCCGAAAAAGATCAAGGCAATTACCGACTGGCCAGTTACAGCCGATGTCAACGGACTTAGAAAGTTCCTTGGATTAGCGGCGTACTTGCACAAGTACTCCCACAATTATGCCAAGATGACTGTTTATTGCTCTCGTCTCTTGAAAAAAAAGACGAGAAACGGCTATGGAACGCTGATTGTCAGCGTTCTTTTGAAGGTATCAAGCAAAGCATGATAAAATTGCCCATCTTGGCGATTTCAGATCAAGACAGACCATTTCATAAGGTCTGTGACGCCAGCGATATCGCAATCTGCGTTAATGCAATTCGATACAGACGGCGCGGAGCGCGTCGTCTGTTACCAATCGCGTCAGCAACCAGCTGAACGCAATTACCCAGTGCATGACAAGGAACTCTTTGCAATGAAATATGCACTGGCTGAATTTAGGGTGTATCTCCTCGGAGAAAGACCGTTCAGCAGCGTATATACGGACCATGTGTCATTACGAACGGCCGTAAATAGCCCACACCTCTTGCAAAAGAACAAAGAATGGCGATGTCGCATTCCTTTTTCGCGGAGCATAATTTCTCCTAGTATATAAACCAGGACGACATAATGTTGTCGCTGATCCTTTATCACGCAGACAGACCCGATTCCGAGCCGGCTGCGCATTCCAACAGTGAAAATAATCCCACTGTTGCAACACTCGTTTCAAGTGTTCCGTCATCAACCTTCTTAATGACATAAAGAAAGCCTACGCAGAAGATAATGACCTTCTGCGTTTAATGGATCATTTGATGAATCCATCTGATAATTTTTGTTTTAAAGATTTACCGGCTATATATCGATCGTCATCCGATCGATACACAACACGCAACGGCTTATTGTATTACACAGTCGTTGCCGGCGACACTCCACGTGTCGTCGTCCCAACTCACAATGATTTGCGCTTGCGCATCATGTATAAGTATCACAATGCACCAACAAGTGGGCATCGTGGACGTGAGAAGATTTATTTCACAGTAAGTCGCGACTTTTACTGGCCCCGCCAGCATCAGTTCGTGCGCAAGTACATTCGTGCTTGCGCGGTATGTCAACGGGTGAAGCCTAGCCCTTCATCCCGTGCACCTCTCCAGCCTCTACCAGTGTTGGCAGTCCATATCTATGGACTTCGTCTTCGAATTTCCCGAAGTCTCACAAAAACAATGGAATCCTTGTTTTCGTAGACAGATTCAGCAAAATGGTACATCTTCCTGCAGTAACAGAGTCGATCACGGCTCCGAGCTGTGCCCGTGTCCTTATCGACACGGTATTCAAACTCCACGGGACACCCCGTGAACTGGTCTCGGATAGAGATTTACGGTTTACGGCGGGGTTTTGGCAATCCGTGTTCCGATCTCTCGAAACACGGCTGACTATGTCAACTTATAATCATCCAGATACAGATGGTCAGACGGAACGCGTAAATCGCGTTCTCGAAGAGATACTTCGAGGTTATGTCCAATCGTATCCGAATTAGAGCGAGTTTTACCGATGGTCGAATTTGCCATCAATAATCCGGTGCACGCGTCTACAACGCATACACCGTTCTTCGTGAATGGCTTACGCCATCCACGCATACCCACACAATTAGAGGGATCCTCTAGTTTATGGGGGGTGTACTCGCACGAGCAAACCATTTCTGGCTCATACTCATTACGCGTTGAAGTTACCAACGACGCGAATAATGTCGATGTCGAAGTAATCAACATCGAAGATGAGAAAAATCACATGGCAGTGCGCACAAAGCGCACTGAAAAGACAAAACAAGTGAGTCAGCAGAGGATTTTTTCCTGACTCGAGAATCAATAATCGGTTTCGTACAGGATTCTATTGCTAACGCAGTGGACCGTCAGAAACGGAACGCAGACAAACAGGGATCAGCAAACGTTCTTTCATTTGAAATAAATGACCTAGTACTACTCTCTACGGTAAACTTACCTAAGCGTGTAGTCACTAATGTGGGTAGCAGTAAGCTACTTCCCAAGGTCATTGGGCCTTTCCGTGTACTGCATCGCAGAGGCAATGCGTACACAATAGAATTGCCACGTAGGATGCGAACGCATCCTACGTTTTACGTTGGTCGGCTCCGCCCGTACCATCAGTACGCGGCTTCTTCCGAGGACGGAT
>NC_090610.1:6564440-6584533 GCF_004359215.1 Bremia lactucae | reverse complement strand
ATTCAATTAGTACTCCAACATGGAGTACGCACGCTTCGAACGGTTAAAACACCGTTCGATATAGTGAGCCTGCACCGTCTGCTCCAACGAGCGACGCTTACCGCGATCGCGATCAAGCTCCTCCTCCAAATTATAGCGGAAGTGATCGAGTTTGTCGATCTTCGACTCTAGATTCGACACATGGTTAACCACAACCATTAGTGGATTCCCACGGCGGTCAACATTTCCTTGTGGAACGTATTCAAAACCACCGTGATGTGAAGGGGCAGCGAACGAGTTATCTTGTTCGCTGGCGCGTTCATTCACCTTCACATGACAGCTGGGAGCCTCGTTCCCAGCTGGTTGTTGACGTTGAAGGCCTCTTCCGTCAGTATGACGAGACCCATCCGATGGATCAGAAGACCCATCCGATGGATCTTCTGATCCATCGGAAAACACGCGCCCCTGGCGCATGTAAACTGATTGCAAAACGTCAACCGCATCGCGCATCTAGATAGAGCTGCGACCCCTTGCCAGGGTGAAGAAAGGGAAAAGACATCCGCTTTAACTCGTTTCGTGCTGTCAACACAACACGAACAGGGATCACCCCACGTGAGGCATGAAAGTCCTTCCTCACGTTATAACTGATGCAATATAAACCTTGGACCGGTTGGAGCTCGTTTCTCAGCTTAACGTGAATCGCGTTAAGTCTTTGAAGCCAGGCTTTTTGCGTCCAATGTCTTTGACATTGCGAATTAACGCGCTCCAGGCTTGCATCAGCGAGACTTTTTCTCGCTTGTTGTAGCCACTATACCATCGATGCTTAAAAAAACATCGAGATAAAAATCTTCCTCAGCGCGAAAGTTCTTCGCGCTGGGATCAAGGCCATGTAGCTTTATCGCAATAAATAAGGGATAATAATTGTGAGGAGTAGTCTCTCCAGACAAGCTATTATTTAGCTGCTCGGGCAAAAGCCACGGCTTCTTCTCAGGGGAAGGACGAGAATTTTTAATGTCTACCATCCCCTGAGTGGTACCCACTGAAGCAGGGGTACCACAAGAACTTTTATTACGATGGCTTACGCCGTCGTCATCACCACGCACAGAAATGTGTGCGGGTGACGGCACGGGAGACGGCGCTGGAGATGAGGAATCATCCTCATCGTCTGAACCGAACATGCTGTAGCGCATGCTACCAGCACGTCTACCGGAATGAGCCCCCTCATTCGAAGACTTATAGTCATCCGCCTGACGATGATCAGGCGACTGTTCTGTTCCCCCCGTCGGCCATTTCGTCCGACTCGCATTCGTAATCGACCTCCAAAGAGGGGTCGCATTAACGTGGTGTCTCACCTAGTGCACCTGAAACATTTAGAGTTGCGGGAAAAGATGACACTACGGCACACGTAACGTCTGAGACAATAATGCGTCGCCCGTGGCTGCATGAACCGCAGCCGAAGGCGCCGCACTATTCGCATACCGCATGGACTTGTTAACCATGTGTTAGAATTAAAATGATGGTTCTGACCAACCAACATCCTTTTAATTAAGTGGTCTTATAGTGACCACTCTATCCAATGATAGTCAGAGTATTGTCGTTTAAGGGAGGGGTGATGTAACGAGGTGTATCGTTTCATGAAATTAACACTTAAAAGTTGTTAATTAATGTATTATCTAAAAGGTAGATAATATTTGGAGAATATTACTTTGGATAATAATACTCTAAAAGCTTATCCATTGGTAGATATACGCCATTATATCGACTTGCTCCGCGGTCCAGTCAGCACTGGACGCGCGCAAAGAGAGAGACAAATAAGACTTTATTACATGCTTTGTATTAGTATATAACTAAGTTAGTAGAAAATAGATAAAAACAGAAGAACTTATTTATATTACATACAATTTACTTTTTTAACCCTCTTTGTAGCAAGTGTTGTAAAGAGAGTCTTCCTCTGCACGTACTTGTGTACGTGAAGGACGTGAGGTACCACTCGCACTGAAGCAGTGCGGAGTGAACTTGTACTGAAGCAGTACAGGTCAGTAGTGCCCCGTTACAGTGAGGTAGTTGTGGTGGGCGCCTTAGCGACTTTACTCAACACACTAAATATAAGTACCTAATTTTACCAATCAAAAATGTCATCGCTGTAGATAACACTAATATATATTGCGAGCGTATGTTTCTAGATACCTCGCGTAACGGATGACTCTAGGCGTCATGCCTCCTAATGTTAATGCACCTATGTGCATCACATACACAAGGGTTGGTCACAAATGTGAACCACACCCGAGTGGTGGGTTTAATTACTTTATTTAAGTAGTTGACCATCCCCTTAAGTACACAAAGTGTACTTAACGGGGAATGTGTAACATTAGGGCAACTTTAGCACGTTACAACTCTTACAAATACAGAGGTAGATGGTGTGTTTACATCAGCTCCCAAATGTAATTTAGCGGGGGGTGTACCCAAAGTCTAAAAGGGATCTAAAGGATTTTTTTTTCAATTTTGCGATACAGCGGAATCACGAAACTGATTAGTTTTAATCTCATGCTTTATCTAATAGAAACAAACAGACGGGGGGGGGGGGGGCTGTACCAAAAGGGGTGTGTGTCTCTGTGTCAAAACCGTTCCCTAAAATCCTTTTTTGGGAGATTTATACCTGTAGACAAAATTCTGCTTTTAGTGGTCTTAAATTGGGTGTGTCCGCAGCAATTCCCTTTATAAAATTCAAATATAGGTGTCCTGTACGATTCGTGTAACATGTTAAGATTTTTAGGGACTGCCTTCCCTGTAACTATGCAATCGGACTTTTTCAAGCAAAATAACATCTGGCACAGAAGCTATTGCAGCACCTGATGCAGGATGCAATGTAATGACGCATTGCTTTCAACAAATTGAGAAAAGTAGCCTGATAATTACAACATTAATTATCCGCTCTTGACGATATTAAAGCCACGTCCAGCTCTTCTTGCTGAATGGCGTTGAGCTGCGTAAACAGAGAGCGCAGCTCCGCGTGGGATAACTCGATGTCCAGCTTTTCAGCCTAAAACATTAAAAGCGAAGTGATATATAGCTAATTTCAATTTGAATAATATCGAATTACCTCATCTGTGCGCGTGTCTACTAAGTCAAGCTGGAAAATAGCCTTCGTCTGCGAAAGTCCTTTGCAATTGCTGCTCCCCATCTCCAGGTGCAAACGCCAATCGGACTTCCGCAGCATCAACACCGGAAACTTGACCTTGTGAGCTAAAGCAATTTGCTTCCTCAAAGAAAGATCTCTATATTTCCACATTTTTTCCAGAGCAAATGCGACGTGATCATCCACACCCCGTGAAGACAAAACGGTACGGTCTACATAGTCGAAAGTGGCGGCGTCGAGGAAAACCTCTTTAGCCACCTCAAAAATCGCACCAATCTGCGTATTCGACATTGCGAATACTTCCCCCATTTGTATATTTTCTTCCATAGTAAATGAGCTGGCCTCCTGCTCGATATAAAAGAGCGCGCATATATAAGCAAATATAAGCAACGAATTCTGTTTGCGATTGCCAGCGCACACTGACCGCCATCTTGTCAAGCACGCACTCCAGTACTCGTACCAATTTGTCTTTTGCAACGAAATTAAGCACTTTGTACGATTCCGTTCTTTGAAAAACGGAAGCATCAGCAGAAAATAAAACACGAACAGTCAGCATCAAAACACGCATGAAGTCAAGCGCCTATCGCCACAAGAAGTCGATTTTTTTAAAACGCATAATGCGGCTCAGTGGACGCTTTCTTGGGTAAATAGCGCGAAACGCACCGCGTTTGGTTGTCAGCACAGTGCATGAGCTTCAGCCGCTCTTCAATAATATGAGGTTTGAAATCCTTATTTAATAAGGAGCGTTCAAATTTCGCATTTATTCGCGAATGAATAATTAGATCTGTTTAGTCAATAGGTATCAGAGAAACTCAGTTCCATGCACTTTTTTAACACTTGCAACCATTTGTAATTGCAATGCGCCCGAGGGCGACACAACTACTGTACTTCCTCTAATATAGAGCTTCGGACGGAGCTAGATTCAAGGCTATTCTTGCTCGACAGACGACTGGCGATCGGACGAAAATTGGTTTGTGTGAGGCGTAAATAAACAAGACAACATCAGCCTTCTCGTCACTGGTGGTTATAAAAAGCTTGAATTGTCGATCGACCTGACATATTTGATAAAGTGATAGAGACGCGTAGAAAGAACAGTTAATCTATATCTGAATTGTTGTAGAGGGTGGGGGACCATCAGAAACAGGCCACCTTTTCGTGGCTAATACAACTGACGCAATATGGTGTTGCTGCCACTTGCGCTCAGAAAGAGAATTAAGTCGAAAGGCACAGAATTCGGCAGTAAAGTCCTCGAAAGGGACTTTGCAACCACTTTCTTACTGGTAAGTAGCATCCAACTTTAACGTAATTGAATCGAGGATTTCTCATTGCTAGTACCAAGCCCAGCTTGGACAGAAATTGATTCGCTAAGTAGTACCGGCAATATAATTCTCTTTCTCAGTGATGCGACAACGGGCGAGTTCCAAGGCACAACGGCGCAATAAGCAGCATTTAAAAGACCCGTATGCACTTACGGGCGATGTGTACTGCGAATCACCGACCTTCCACATGGGCAGTCTTCTGACACCTGTGGGCATGCTGCAGCTTATGACAGCGTTGGCGCTCGGCGGATTCCTTCTAGGTGGAGCATTAGTCCTTTGTGTCGCAATATTAGCGGTGCTGGGTCTTGTGCTGTTGCATTGCAGTGAGCCCAGACGTGCCAAGCACATTTTGGGACATAATCAGGCCATACACCAGCTGATGGCGCTGCGACGCAGCGTACTTGATTGCTCACGGACGCTGTCAACTGATCAAAGCAAGAAATACCAGCAGTCTCAAAATAATCAAATCGTAGTGGTGCCAGCAAAACCGACGCCCCAAAACGTGACGACTCCAGCGCTGATTTCGGCTACGACCGTGGCACAGAAGAGAAAGCCAACGCATTCTAAGGGTGATTCTTTAAATAATGTGCAGTTCACCGCAATAAATTTGCCTGATATGATGGAAGCCCAGGAGTTGTTTGCTGACAATAATGAAGCGAATTTAGAGCCTGCAAACGTACACCAAAACCGATCGCTATTGCCGCTAAATTTTCAAGTGCAGCAGCATTGTCAGGTGCAACCAAAGGAGCTAGAGCCACAATTTGTGCTTAAGGCGCTTGAGATTAAAGGTACTCAAGTCCAACGGTTTATGAAGCAGAAGAAACATCAAATGGTGCTTAAAGAGGCTGAATCGGCCATACTAAAAGGTGCCGTCAAGAAGGTCAATGCTGACGCATCGGATTTTGATGCGAAGCCAAACGCTATGATTTCAGCGATGTTGCCTGAAGAAGAGCTTGCGTCAGACCTAGAGCCAGTAGATAAGGTCTCATCTGCTTTATCTAGTGAAGTGGAACTGCCGCTGACTATTTTTCCTAAGATAAAGACTTTGATGGAAGTCGTTACTGGTGAACCAGTAATGGAGCAAGAGGTGATTTTCACTCGCAAGGTGGTGCTTTGCATAAATTTAAGAAAGGAATCGGTAAAGAAATCGAAAAAGCAGGATTTGAAGCATGATTTGGGAAAAAAAGCGGAAGTGAAGCCGAATTATTTTCCTGAAGTCTTGCCGTTGTCACCAATCGAATTTCCGCCGTTGTCTTCGATACAATTACCACAGGCGCTCAAGCTGCAGCCTTCTCCTGGCTCTATGAAGTCGGATCATTCTACTGTGAACAGCATGCTCAATCCTCGACAACCTTTTACTATATCGCAATCTGAGCAAGTTGGCGTCGCTGATCTACGCTCGATGTTAGACGAACTAAATGTGATGCAGTCGGAGCTTGACACTGCCATGACTCGTTGCAAGGTGCTTTGAGTGCAACGCCAGTAGTTTTTTTAATTCTTGTCGCTATATATTTCTTTTAAAAATAATGTTTACGGAATAACTCAATTTGAAAAATACTTTATCGCAAATTCTACTATTTGTTAAGAAAAGCCATAAATGAGGAGTACGCACGTTCAAGGTCGAAGCTAAGTTGACGCGCCTGTACTTCGTCAAGTTCGTCGGAAGCACCCATAGCATTCATAGTACGCAGCCAATCCTCGATCTTGTCACGCTTCGAAAAGTCAGCGGGAAGCCCACGTACCATCGTCAAAGAGCTCATCATCTCGCTGAGCAATGGCTGAATTTCGTCCACAGCTCGAATATTGAGTTTTAGCACATCCATGAGCGTGATGAAATTCTGCACGGTTTGTGCCACATTAACCGAGTCTGTCTTTCGATTTGTTGTGTTGTGTACCACTGTAGCGGGTACGCCGATGCGCACGAGGCGCTCCAACGCTCGTGGGCAGTCAAGCTGGTACTCGGCGATAAAATTTTCCACGCTTTCAATAAAGCCGCCGAGCCGCAATGCCGTCTCCGCCGTCTTAAACTGCGAAATGAGCTTTGTGCATGCTTCAGTATACTACGAGACAATTTATTCTGAATAAAGGGAGCGCATCATCGTTTTACAAACAATTTATCAACCTCGTCGGGTGTAACGGCATCGCGGACATAAGCAGCTTCAAGATGCTCCGTGGTCTTGAGGATTGCAAATAAATCTGCCAAGTCTTCATATTTGCGCCTTTCCTTCGTGTCTCCCCATAGCTTTACTTCCTGTCGCCAGGTAGACACATGACAAATTTCAAAGTGTAGTAACATTAAATGGATCGGACTATAAGCTTACCTGGATGAACTGCGCAGGTCTGGGAGCCTAAAAAAACAGAGATAGTCAAAAGCACGATATATGAAGTAAGTATATCATGTCATGGAGAATTGTAGACGCCAAAGGTGGCGCACAGATAAGAACGGCGGCTCGCCAAATTTATACGTTGCCATGTAATTTAGAAAATGGCATAATATGAGAATAATTACGTTTTTTGGCCAGTCATGTTTTGTCATTCCATATTATGGCGAAGTTTAAAAAGTGTCCTCGGGTGTGGCGTCAATGAGCTTTTGTATTTGAAACTGTCTCTCCACGATTGGCCGTACATCATCGACATCAACAAGGCTCTCAAGAAATGGCAGCAGATTTAGCAGCTCAGCGTCCGCTTCGTCATTGTACCACGTCTCAATAGGAATTCCATTATTTACTTGGTAGCCGAATGCATGCGGTGAGTTGTCCACTAGCACAACTTTTGATAGATCGCGCCCGAGAACATTCAAATCCTTAAGGTAATTTCCAAAGACGTCGAGGCAGTCATCTCGGTAGAGTCGGTAACTGTTGCAAAGCCAGCATATTCGTCAGTACGTTAGAATAAACGATATGGCGCACGTACTTGATAAGATTGCTGTGCGGATCTAGCAAGTTCATAAGTTTCTCAGCGTACGCTTTATGAGATGCGGTAAATACAACGATTTCAAAAAGCTTGGACACGCGCTTCAAAAAGTACTCCATGTGCGGGCGCTTCTTCACGTTGACAATGTACTCTACGCCATTAAATGTAACCTACTTAGCAGCCGAGACATGGTTATGAGTCAGCCAACTCCACGTGCCGCAAAAGCAAAGTACCGGAAATTTGGTGTGTGCGTCTTTCACTTCGTCCACGCTACAGTGCACCAGAGTCTCGTCCAAATCCAACACCAAACATATTTTGGGTGAATGGCGTGATCTCACTGGCAGTGAGATAGGTCGTTTCCTATCAACAATATCCTCGTACTTCGGTAAAGTTTTCATAAAGAAGAATCTACAATACATGTTAGCATTGCAATTCTGGAGTAAAATGGCTTAATGAAAGCTGTCGTACGGGTTAAACTCCTGCTCCGAATATGTCACGACTTTGCCTTCCTCATCCTCTACATCCACACAGCAATAAGATAAATTATCTTCTTCTTTGGCCGCTTGTTCCACTATTTCGTCAGACTGCGCAGCTACCGATTTAGTGGGTGAAGCGCTAGACGAGCGCGAGGACTTCGGAGGCTTCAGTGCCGGTGAAAATAATTCGTCTTTTGCATTTTTGTCAGTGCTGGTATCCACATCTACTTTTGATTTCTCCTCGAGTATGCTATTGGACGATGAAGTAGAGTCATAGCTGAGACTGCGCGGTTTTCTTGCCCTCTTCCTGCTCTCGTCCTGGTCGGACACCTTCAGCAATATTCGTGGCGATAACAACTTTTTCTCCGTTGCGACTTGACGCCCGCTTGCGTTGTACGAAGTGGATGAAGGTGCGTTTTTTGTCTTGCAAACGCTGTATTCTGCGAAATAATCAGGCGATGATGAATATCGAGACAGATGGAAAGCGTTGCCCTTGTGGTGATAGTGTACCTGCCGTCTTAGCAAGTTGATGCTTCATTGGTGTGGATGAAATAGGTGAAAGAGGGTCAGCATAGTAGCCCCGTTGCGGTAGCTGCTGCTTGTTCTTGCGGTTTTTGCGACGCTGGCGCTTTCGCTTGCGGCTGTCGTCTTGCTCGGACATTGCCTATTGTTGCGGATCTCGTGAAACCTGATAAATATTTCCATGTCGGCTTTAGTACTACTTATGTCAGTAATCTTCTAAATTCATCTAAGATAACTGCAAAATTTTCTTCACATTAGTGCTATTTATATGTCTCGGCCACGAGACTGGTTTTAATAAGCACTAGCGTTACCACGCGTATACTGTATAAGTTGTGGCCATATATAGTCAGCAGTCTCCCTCAACGATGTGTCTATCAGCGATTTCTAAAAATTAATGCAAATTTTGTTTGACATCCTAGAGAGTCGGGAGCATTATCGCGCGACGGCGTGTTCTTGTGTCTTTAACAAACGTTGTGACTTGGGTGCAGTTGCAAATCGTTAATTTGAAGAACTTTATGCTTGAATGTGATTGTTACGGACAGAAGCTTGTAAGCTACATAATAATAAGAATGCTCGGCGCTCCTCGCAGCAATTTGCAACAAACAGAAGCTATCCATGGCTAATTCGGCGCTTCAATCTTTGACGTTTGACCTATTATCGAGAGTTTATCGAGAGTTTGTTAAACATTAAAGCAGCTGGAAATGGCAGGTATGCACAATTAGAAAGAAAGAAAGCTGAAACGGCTTCTTGTGCATTTCGTCACCCGCCGTCGCAAGTAATGGCGCTTAATCGAATCTAAGCTTTTGTCCCTTCGATAAGGTAATTCCGCACCTTGAAACGAAACAAACTTCGGACGAAAGCCCATAGCAGGATGGCGGATATACTAAGCGCAAAGTCCTTGGCTCTTCAGCTCAACTTTCACTTCAATGTAATGAGGGCCTTTCGGCTAAAAAAACCCACAGCTTGCCACAATATAAATCAAGAATTTTTTCTGAAGCACGCCCTTACGTCTTGGGAGTAATTGGTAACTTTGATGAAATGCAAGAGTCTGTATCTTGGTGAGTGCTTCGCCATCAGCTTCGAGGACTGGTATACCGAGCGCCACAACATCTAGGGTGATGGCTTTTGCGAAGATTGTATTGCTCGTGATCAGATTGACGAGATAGTGTGAAGACATCATTTAATTATATTTGTTCAATAGTGTGGTGCAGTTGACCAAAGTGGGGTGCCGTTAACATTTCCCTTAGATAAATGGAATTTTCTGTGAATACACCGTATAAATCTCCAAAAAAAAGTAATTTATTGTAATAACAATATTGAGTCTCTTAGTCCTTTTCGTTTATGCTGACATTCAAAATTTAATTATCACTGTAAGGGGGGCACACATCGGTTGGAGAACCGTTGTTGTGGTACATTTACTTTATGGGTAAAATACCTTTTATCTAATTTTTATAATAATTAGTTACTTAAATCCCATTTATTATTGGTAACAAATGTGGTCGCCGCCAGATATAAATTTGGCGGCCAAAATCTATTTTAAATTAGCTAGGGTAAGGTTTTAGATTTGAATAATTATTAAATAAGTGCAGTTCTCCTTTTGATATTAAAGCGTTAAGTGCCTTTCTAAGGCTTGCGCATTGATCTGGAAGAGATAGAAGCCTTTCTAAGGTATATCCTCTTGGGCACTGGTTGCCTTGGTTCTACGAACCCCTAAATCCCTTTAATAGCTTGTACGACTCCCTGAGTTGTTAAACCCATTAGTTCAATAGAACTAAGTGACTCTTTGAGTCTGAAAGTCTTCCTCCTTCTTTAGGAGCGAGGTAGCTCTTCTACAGGCACCCTTTGCTAGTACGTACTGATAGCAGTACTATTCAACCTCCATTTATTACAGTGAAGGTGGGGCGCCTCGACTACTTCACGTACACGACGTGCAAAGGAAAACGACAGGAAGCTAAGTAGTCTTAACTTCCAGAGGTTAGTTCTAAGGCTTTCGAATATTTAGGGAAAAAAGTAACACTGTATTAATATATTAAGTTCCTACGTAACGATCTTCTATCTACTACTGACTTGACAATATTAATAACTAACTATGTATGGCGCCTACTTGGGCACCGCACGGTAATATTGGAACTATTAAGTCAAATTATTAAATAAAGATAATAAATTTGTATTTTTTGAATACTTTCCTCTTATAGGAATAATATTTATGTAACGGGACACCCCGTTACATCACCCCTCCCTGTAAACCAGCAGTCACAATACTGACTGATGTGGAGTGACATAGAAATACTAATGTGTCTTTCCCTGTAATTTTTCATTACTGGTCTCTTATTTAAAACTACAATTTTATTGCATAATTCGTTTGCGCATGGTTACGAACCGTGCGCGTCACCCGTGAGGCCGCAAAGCTGGCAGCTGCACGTACCAATGCAGCTTCTAGTAATGCAAATGTTCTAGTAGACGCATGAGCGTCTACTGCGGGGAAGAAGTCACCTCCTATTCCAACTGGAGGTGACTGGTACAAGTCACCTGCTACCCCTGTTGTAGGCGGGCAGGTTTATTGCGGCCACGCTCTACTTAAGCACACACCCTAGCACAGCGAGGAAGCGGTTTGACCGTCTTCTCTCACGGGCGCCTAAGCGACCTCACCCAAAACTAGAAGCCTCAGTTAAGGTGACGTCACGGGAGCGGTAACCAGGCCCCACGTGCGCGTGCCACTTGTGAAGTAGAGAGTTGTTTTCAGATTGATTTATATATTATCGTGTTGAATATAAGAACAATTCCAACCAATCATAAAATGCCATCTCTGTTGATAGACACTGATATGTATTTCGAGCATGTTATTCTGAATACCTCGTATCATGGATGACGCTAGGCGTCAACCCTTCCAATTTGAATGCACCTATGTGTATCACATACACTAGGGTGGGTCACAATGTGAACCACAGCCACGTCGTGGATCTAATTACTTCACTTAAGTAATTGACCATCGCGTTAAGTACACTTTGTGTACTTAACGGGGATTGTAGACCATAGGGCAACTAAGCCCATTACACCAGCCCCCCCCCTAAGGACCAATTTTGAAAATTTGTCAAAGAGCAGCGAGGAACAGCGAGGAACAGTGAGCTGTTTAACGCACCGCTTTAGTTCTCTCAGTCACTCAAGCGACTTGTGTTCACATACACAGCGCCAAAAATGCCACGTAAATGGGGCCAAGCTGGTGAGTCGTCTGCAAAGACACGCCCTTAACACGCACGAAGCGCACGCGCCGCGTAGACACACCGCCGTCGGTCAGTGCTACAGTTACAACGCCGATAGCTACTGCTGCTGCAGCGTTAACTGGACTGAATAATCCGTCCCACTTTCACACTGAGGATGTAGATTCAACGCTTATTGTTAACTACCATGAGTCGACACCGCTGCGATCACCTCATAGTAGCGATGAGGACAGCGAGCTAGTTAGAAAGGATGAGGGCGCTTTATTGTCTATCCAAACTTCACTCATTGCTCCTAACATGGAGACAACAAAGTTTTCTAATGCTGTCTTGTCGTTTGGGCTGGCTAGTGTAGCGACAATAAATGAGAGCGCTGTCCATAAAGGCGCAGCTGCTTCTCCGTTAGGTAAAACCACAACGTCTTACGTTCAGACCATTAATCATAATCGTTGTGACGTACAGGAGCCTGAATGTAAGGCTCCGCCGACGACACGTGAGCGTGCTCAGTCGGTGTCACAAGCCAATCGTATCAAACGTGGCTATTGACGAGTGGCATATCACTTATGCCCCCTCCATTTCAAAGGTTTCGTATCAACAGGCCAAAATCGTCGCTCCTAGAACGCGCTATTCTAGACGCATATAATTATTATGTCTTTAATTCATGGGAGGCTTAGGGGAAATCACTTGGACGTATTTCCCCGATTCCGGCCTTGTTGCGCTCAAATAAAACGCCCGACCAATACGAGGCGGAATTCACGCGCAGCTTCCAACCGCATTACGATGCGGTGAAGCAGCGGTCGCAACAAATTAATTTCGCCCGCTTGCGTGTGAAAGAAATTATGGGCCGTACTGTACCACCTATTTCTTCTCACCGCGCTACTCCTGCTAGTTTATTTGAGACTAGCGGAGAGGTCTCAGCTGGTGCTCCTTTTCATAAGCAGTCAAAGAGCCGAGCACGTCAATACGTAGAGTATCGATCGGTTCCAAAGAGTCGAAAGACTTCTGGTATCCCTTCCACTGACTGCTACGGACACACCTCTAAAAATGGAATTTTGTCTACAGGTATTAATCTCCCAAAATAATGATTTATCGTAATAACAATTCAAAACATTACCGAGTGTAATCGCAGAGTGAATAGTTTAGAAGTGGGCGGTAGCTACAAGGACCCACGCGCGCCATTTTCATGCAGCGCGATCTAAACAGTTTTAGGCTCACCTGTACGTGACATAAAAACCATTTCTCGTCACTAGACTCATTTCATTTCTTCATCGTTTATGCTGACAATCAAAACTTTAACTTTTACGCTTTCAAGGGCCCAGCTAATAATCCTGGTGTTTGTAAAACACTGAAAGAAAGCGTAGAGGCAAAAAAAAAACATTATGTTTTGTATCTAGCAGGAGTTTTCCGTCACGAATTAAGTATATCTACATTTATAAGAGCTCGAAGGCATCAAGCCAATAGATTAGATTTACCCGGTTTGAATTCAACTTTAGTATTAAATCCACAGAATAATGTAAGCCTTCTAGCCATCACAGGCGAGAGGGGCGGTAATTTATTGCCGTCGGCATTGAAATGCATAATTCTTCTAAACCACAAATGGTTCGGTGCGGAATTGGTGCACTCGAATCCTAACATAACAAGGCATTACTTAATTGCAAATTTCTCCTAGTCACGCACCCAATATCTAATTCAGCTCGAGCTTTCAAAAGCGGGGACTGGTAAGAGATCACACTGTCAACGCTGTCGTCATCCTTCTGCATTCGTGCGCTGCAAATTTCAAAATTGCTTGCATCGCGAACGACGCTGAAGGACTTATCCATGTCGATAAAAACCAACGTTGGTGCCTCATCAAGAGATCGATTCACTATGTGAACGCACCTACTTGTTCTTTCGACCAAACTATTCTTCATTCTTTTTAAGGAGGTCAGACTAGGGCTTAGTCCGCTCTGCATAACTGTTGATGTACTTATGCAAGTAATTAGCGAGCCCTAGAATTGGCGCAGATCCTCCGTGACGTGCGACTAGATGTTTCGTAGGCTTCACCTCATCGGGGTATGCTCGTACACCATGTCTACCAACGATGCAGCTCAGCGCAGGGATTTGGGGACCCCTATGATGCACTTAGCAAGTTGATGAATAATTGGGCGTCACCCAGAGTATCCAATTCAACACAGCGTCTAAATGACGCTTGTGCGACTCTAGTTCGCTCAGCTCGTCCTCAGTCCTGTCGGCCGGTAGGGGCTGGGCACTTCTTCTGGAAACACGTCAAGGTGTTTCCACAAGATTTAAAAAAAACGTGCTGTCTTTCAAGGTATCCCACCCTTGAGCAGTAAATCGTTTCTTTTGTTGGTCTCCAAGACGCTCTCTTCTATTGTAGACGATAAGCAAAAGTCCACCAAGTTCTCTTCTGGAGCTGGTGCGACTATCTCGTGGACCTTGCTTCCTTAAGTTCGGACAGGAGCAGGTCTCACAACATCGCCGGGAGGTTTACTATCTCTTTGGCAGATCCCAAGACGTGCTGAAGCATTCCAACTGAGAAAGTCTCTTCATCTTGTCTTCGATTGCCCCAAACATCTTGTTTCAAGGCCCGTCCTGTTCGACCGGGACAAATCCAAAAGCCACTCGTTTTGACGTGCCTTTGATCGTCTTTCTTTGTTAAGTACTCGTTTTCCGAGTCACCATGACCTTTGACCTGGAAGTAGGTGTCATAGCTTTCTCAGCTAACGAACCACTTCCAACCGCACTAGGCTCTAGGCTCTGTGCCGGTACTCGCGAAGTTTACCTTCCTACCAGCTCGCTATCAACTAAAACAGACTCTTTGCTCTAGGCAGGACCATTGGATGCATGACTTCTTGTCATCGTTCTATTTTACTAGTCCAGTATCTCCGAGCTAATCCCTTAATGTGTTCGCTATTGGACCCACAGTAATGGATGCCGATAGCGAGCGTATCTCCTTCACAACTTCTTGCACAGTTCCCTTCGACTGTTGCGCTTTAAAGAAGTAAGCCTACAGAGGCACTTCGCTTTACGGTGGCTGATACATGGCGCATATCTTTATCTCAAAGATGGCTTCAAAGGAATGGCTTACAGTCCATTATTAGCGAGAGTAAGACCACTCTGAAACCTAAATGCCCGAAAGGGACATGGCGCACGACATTATCCGAGTTTCGTCCTCGATGGCTAACAGCCACTGGCCAATCGTGTGAGCTGCTGTCCCATCGAACTTGTGCGGATTCATCCGAATAGACCTCGGTTGAAATGGCAGGGCAAAGAGCGTCTCACCAGTCCCATTGAAAGCCTTGATCCGAGCCTACTCCTGTTGCAGCTCATCCCGAGTCATAACGATGGGCTCCATCGCTTCATCGATATGTGCTTCGGACGCGGCCATGCACTGTCCGAGCGCGATCTCCTCAAATTTCTCCAACTGAGCAACATCTTGCTCAAGAGGACTACTCAAAACCTGGCCAGGGCTGGCTCACCTGCTCCAATTGCTCAGCCACCTCCCGATGATGCTCGGATAGGTAGCATAATCGATATTATAGCTCGTCCTCAACTGACATGCTCCGAGAGACAGGTCGTGAGAAGTACTACAACTGCTCTCAAGTGTAGGCGGGCGCTTCTAAAGCGACCTCGCATGGCAACGCACACATCCCTGGGCACAGCAAGGAAGCGGTTCGGTCGTTTCTCTCGCGTACAAGGAGGTAGTCGGTGGGGTTCTAAGTCGGCCTCCCACAACAAACTTGTACTCGTATTGAAGTGACGTCACGGAAGCGGTTGCCCATTTTCTCGTTCGGGCCGTGTCTTAAAAGTAAGTTTAAGACTGATTTATATTATACAATAGGATATAAAATACCAAATGACAAGATGCCATCTCTATAGATGGGCATCCCCACATGGCGACCGTATTAATTCTATGTACCTCGGCTTGCAGATGACGTCATTCCGATACGTCATCATTTTTAAGGCGACTCCATCTGTGTGCATCACTTACAAGCATTTCTCACTATGTGATCCTCCCCCGAGTGACAGGTCAGTTCACTTCACACGAGCTAATTCACCTCGCCGTGCAGTGCTGCTAGCCGCGCGATTAGCAATGAGTCACTATATAAAAAATTATATTAATTTATAAAGTGAGCACTATTGGAATATTAGTACGTAAAAGCTTAACTATAACTTTACAGCATTACTTTTTTTCGAAAAAGCAATACTTAGTTCTGTCTTAATATGAAGCGATTGATTAGCAATTAAAGATCTTCCTCTGCCCATTGTGCTCGTGATGTATTCGGAGGTATCATTCCTACCCTAGATAATTGGTATCGAGCCATTATTAGCGAAAGGTGCCTCGTTACACATATAAGCACTTTGTTGTCTGTCCAACAACCACGTTCGTTCCATCCAACATGAGCATGTTAAAGAAAAAGAAGGGAGCGCGAAAGCTTCACTCACTTGATTGGCCTCGAATGGTATGCGGTCGATCGAATGAGTTCGAACGTAGGTGAGCCAGGCGTCAGTGCAGTGTTGTTCGCTCCACAAAGACGATAAATATGCGGCTACCGCCGAATTCATCAACATGAACTCGACGCGACCCGGAAAATTGTAAACTTGTTTCACCAGCAAGGCTCGTCACATGCACAACTGTTGAAAGAAAAAGGTGCTCAACAAATGAAACTGTTTCGATAGCAGTAATTACACTCCGCTGCTGGGCCGACGCATGCCAGTCGAGCCAAAGCTTGAAGATTTCTATCTTCAAGCTTTGGCTCGACTGGCATGCAAGTTCAATTCACTCCTAGTTGCGATGGCTTGTCGAACTCGACGATGCCATCGAGCTCGTCGCATCGATGATGGTGTTACAAAAGTGAAGTTCGGCATGTTCAACTTGGCTGGACATGCTAAATCTTGACTCAAGATTTACGACCCACTTTTATTTTGGTCGTACGATGTTTTTAGATCATACAAACCTTTGAGCCGCTACGTGCCGAAATTAGGCTTTGAGCAGCGCTCCTCGACTTTAATCAGGGAATTCATGCTTTCGCCAACAAAAATGATACATTTGAAACCTTTATCTTGTGTAAGCCTATTGATAAGCAAATACAGGTTACCGTGTTATTAACGGTCTTGCGGATGGTCTCGTCAAGGTCCACTTGTTCCGTATCATAGCGGATGAGGAGGACTTCAGTCCTAAACAGGCCTTTGTTCATTTCAAATCCAATCGTCCATCAAGACGACCGGAGGTCGGAGATCCAAAATTAATGGACATCTTCGATATTGAGATCGAGAAACCTCGATCTTAAAGTTACAAACGATTTCAAAGACTCAATTGCTGTCAGAAGACAGGGCACTATACTTATGTGTAAAGTACCCCAAGCCTTGCTCTGGGAGACACTCAGCGAAAGGGTCGACCTCCCGCTAAGAAGAGCGGAGGACGTGGATCCGACGCTATTGCGAAATCGCAACGGCGAATCGATAAGCGATGGTCGGTGTCAATAGGGAATAACACCCTACTCATCTGTAACGCGATAATAGTGTGCAGGCCTCTGGATGCAAGTTGCTCCTAACTACCGAATCACTGAGCATAACCTTTTAATTCGATCAATCCTAACACAAAGGACTTGACTTTAACGACTCCAATATCGCGACCTGAAATGTTTAATCAAAGTTTTTTCATCGAGAACACTTTCGTCCATCAATGAGCTGCTGAGAACCGCTAGTTCTCAGATATACTTTTGCCGAACGAATACTGGTCACGTCCTCATCTTCTGTGACGAGTACGCAGATCTGCTTGACTTTGCCACTACGCAGATCACGTAAGAGCCGTTTCGATTCTAGCATTCGCAATTGAGTCATCACCGAAGAAAGCTTCGAAGGCGCTTTCAGATCAATGTACAAGCGCTTACACTCCATATATCATATGTTACGTTCAACGTCTCGGTTACTTCTTGGAACTTATTCTCTCAGGCTTTATGATACTTACTCTCTCAATAACCTCGAGCGGTGCACAGCGAGATCTTCTAGGATTGAGTCTCCAGTCGATCAAGGATTTTCGCACATAAACAAGCGTATTGTTCTTTCTTGGATGATGCTCTCTAGAAAAGCATCCTTGTTCCGATCCACTCGACTTATGCGAGTGATGGACCTTCAACTTATTCGCTGGTGGAACTTCGGCGCTGCATGTACTTGTGCAGAGCCATCGAAATCCAACTACAAAGTGTGATGTATAAACATACTGAGATCTTGTGCAGTCGTACTATTGACCGACCACAGGTGAGGCCACCTCACTTACTCGTAGTGATCGACACGCTATGGACGATCCAATCTCCGGGGCGATATACCCTAAATTTAGCCAGTGCATATTTCATTGCAAGGAGTTCCTTGTCATGCACTGGGTAATTGCGTTCAGCTGGTTGCAGCTGACGCGATTGGTAACCGACGACGCGCTCCGCGCCGTCTTTATCGTATTGCATTAACGCACAGCCGATTGCGAAATCGCTGGCGTCACAGACCACATGTAATGGTCTGTCTTGATCTGCAATCGCCAATATGGGCGATTGCATCAAGCTTTGCTTGATACATTCAAAGAACGCTGACAATCAGCGTTCCATAACCATTTTCGTTTATTTTCAAGAGACGAGAGAGATGAACTGTCATCTTGGCATAATTTGCTGAGTACTTATGCAAGTATGCCGCTGAACCAAGGAACTGTCTAAATTCCTTTAGCATTGACTGGAACTCTCCAGTCGTTAATTGCCTTGATCTCTTCGGGATCAGGGCGCACGCCGTGTTTTCCGACGATGCACCCAAAAGGTGGTATTTCGCTTGCAGCGAATATACACTTCTTGGGATTTGCATACAACTTGTGCTTTCGCATAAGTGTAAGAACCTGACTAAAGTGAGTTTTATGAACTTCCACGTCCGTCTTACTGTCCATGGCTCGGCTATGGACGAATACATCGTCAAAATAACTCGGTGCGAATTCTCGCACCGGTCTCAACAGATCCGTTACGCATCTGTTGATTGTTGCAGGGGCGTTACTAAGCCCCTGTAGCAGTTAAAATTTGCTTAGCGTTTCATCATTGTTATCGATGCGCCTGTCGCTAGACGCACCAACATCCTCGTTGGAGGGATGTTGCACTCAACATATTTGAGCTTACGACCCCCTAGCGACTGGCGACAAATAAAGTTATTGGAACTTCATAGTCCACTAGAGCGCAAAGTGACAAATTATTTGTCACTTTTAACTTCAAGGAGATGAAGGATACATCTTCGCTAGGTGCAGAGACACATAATGATTGTGTGTCTGGAGCAACTTTGTCAAAAAACTTGCAAATTCTCTTGAGGTTGCTAGATCAGTAGAGCGTTGCGCACTTACTGACCTCGACCGTTTTTTGGCGGTCTGCCTCGTTGTTGCGATTTTGCAACATTGTCAATTCGCGACCGTTGCTCTCTCTTTTTGGAATTCAATCCATAAATACGTTCAGTACTTCTCGGTAGTGGGCGTGGGGCACTGCACTCATGAGCGTAGTGTCCTAAGTTTTGACCGCGATTGCATTTCTGTAATCGCTTATTGTTCGAAAAGCGAGGTCTCTCGCTTTCAACATAAGAGAGGTGCATAAGTTCTGTACCGCCAAGCTCGTGTCGTCTTGGAGGACGATATGATGACGAATTAGCTTGAGCCTGTCTCAAGCTAAGGTCCTCCTTTTCCGCAACGAATATTACTTCTTTAAGCGTCTCCAGTTCCAAGCGGAACACGTGAGTCTTCACGGGGCTATCCGTAAGACCTTACATGAACACCATAACCAACGTGTATTCGCGAATTGGGTTATTTCTGATACAATTTGCTAAGAATCGTATGTGCGGGGCAATAGCGTGAACATCACGTTTGCCTTGCTTGAGTTTCAGAAGCTCTGATCGAGCTCTGAACTCAGCCCTAGGCGGTTCAAACATCTGTTTTGAGCCGGTCTTTGAAAGCCTCTAGCGACCAAAAGACAAATGGGTCGCGCAACATAAGGCCTAGAACCCAAGTTTGGCACGACCTGCCAAATTTGACTGTGCAAATGCGACTTGCATTTGCTCGTCGACGATATGACGAGCCCTTATGGCATCGTCCGACTCGACAAACCATCTCAAGAGTGAGTCTTCTTCGACTTCCCAATACATAGAGATGTCGATCTTTAAGGGGTTCGGGACGACGCGTGTGCGTCATCCCAGGTACAGGGGTCTATACCTGTTGTGTTTTCAACAGTTCTGTATGTTGAGGGCCTTGCTGTTTAAGCAAGGCTACCTTCTCTTTCGCCTCGTCAAGTTCAAGTTGTATGAACTTGGCGATCGCTGAATGGAGAGCATCTCTGTCCAAACCGGACATCATGGCCAAGATAGCATCGTTTTCTACGGTCGAACTCATTCGTTCGACCGCACTCCTTTCTATCTCACTTAGAAAGGAGTGGCTATCACGTGAAACGTGATGCGTATTTCCATCATCATCTAACATGTCCATGTTATATGATAGAACTGTGGTCCCTGGACGGACTACAAAGTG
>NC_090610.1:6534610-6563598 GCF_004359215.1 Bremia lactucae | reverse complement strand
AACAACCTTTAAGTGTTAATCTCGTGTTACGAAACACTCCGTTACACCGACCATGAGCGCTAGCGAGCCACAATTTCCTGATATTGCACAGTTTGTCGGCTTTTGTTCGAAATTTATACGTTGAGATGAAAGTACGCATATATTGCGAAGTCTTTTCCAGATCATCCGAGCTGGCCTACCTAGAGGTTTCTCAATATATTATAGGTATCAACAAGTTGCTACCATTACGCTACTCTTGTAGGTGGGCACGTCTTAATGCGGCCATGCTCTACTTAGACACACACCCTAGCAAAGCGAGGAAGCCGTTTGACCGTCTTCTCTTGCGTGCCGTGAGGTAGTTGCGGTGGACACCTTAGCGACCTCACCCAACGCACTAAGTACTCTAGTAAGGTGTCGTCACGGAGAGGAAATCCGGCTCCTCGTGTGCACTTACCAAGTAGGAAGTAGTTTTCACACTGATTTTTAATTAATCGCATTAAATATAATAACCTATTTGTACCACTCAAAATGTCATCTCTGTAAATAACACTTATATGTATTGCGAGCATATCTTCCTAGATATCACGCGTAACGGATGACGCTAGGCGTCATCCCTCCTAATGTGAATGCACCTATGTGCATCACATACACAAGGGTTGGTCAAGAATGTGAACCACACCCGAGTGGTGGGTCTAATTACTTTATTTGAGTAATTGACCATCCCCTTAAGTTCACCAAGTGTACTTAACGGGAACTGTGTAACATTAGGGCAATTTTAGCCCGTTACCTCCCCCCCTTTAAGAACGAATTTACATTTTTTAAATTTGTCAAAGAGGATGGAGAAACTGCGAACTGCTTAACACGCCGCTTATTCTCTTATTCACTTTAGTGACTTCTGTTTTCATACACGATGCCAAACCACCTAAAAGGGGCCACGTTGGTGGGTCGTCTGCGAAAACGCTCACCCAACCTCACATTAAGCGCACGCGCCGCGTTAACACGCCGGCAGCGTCCAATGCCTTAGTCGAAACGCCGACAGCTACTGTTGCTGTCGCGTTGACGGGGCTTATGAATTCATTCCACTTGAACAGTAAGGATGTTGATCCGTCGCTCATTGTCGACTAAAATGAGTCGACACCATTGCCGTCACCTCATAGTAGTGACAACGAGCTCATGAGAAAATATTATGGCGCATTATTGCCCATCCAAACTTCTCTCATGGCTCACAACATAGAGACAGCAATATTTACGAATGCTGTCTCGTCGTCTGCGCTGGATAGTAGAGGGACTATTAATGAGAGCGCTGCCCATAAAGGCACAGCCGCTTTTTCATTTGGTAAAACCACAACGCCTTATGATCAGACGATTATCCGTAATGGTTCTGACATTGAGGATTCTGAGCCTAAACCTCGCCGACGACACGTGAACGTGCTCAGTCGGTGTCACAAGCCAGTCGTTTAGAACGTGGCTATGTGACGGGTGACATATCATTGATGCCTCCTCCATCTAAATGGCCTCGTTTAAACGAGCCAAGAGCGTCGCTCTTGTAGACTCACATAATTATTATGGCGTCTTTAAATCATGGAGTGCTCAGGGAAAATCGCTTAGGCGTATTCTAATCCCGGTCGTGCTGCGTTCAAATGAAACGCCCGACCAATACAAGGAGGAATTCACGCGCCGCATTTATCTGCATTCCGATGCGATGAAACAGCGGTCACAGCAAATTAAAATCACCCGCTTGCGTGTGAAAGCGATCATGGGCGGTACTGTACCATCTGTTTCTTCTCACAACGCTGCTTCTGCTGGCCCATTTGAGACAAGCGAAGAGGCCTCAGCTGGTTCTTCTTTTCTTAGGCAGCCACCAAGCCAGGCATGTTGATACGTAGGGAATCGATCGATTCCCAAGGGTCAAAACTCTTCGGGTAGCCTCTTTATTGGAGGAGGATCTGATATCCTTGTCTCACGAAGCGGTGGGCAAGCACCATTCCAACAAGGAAGCGTTGATTCCCACCCGTATCCATCAGTGCAGGCGGCGCCCGATAGGAGTGGCGACCGTTCACCTATTTGCGGCTGCCTAACCTTTGTCAGTTCAGTAAAGGCTGCTGAACGACGTATTGCGGATCTCGAGGGTCAAGTCTCGCGACTGAACTCGGATCTTGTTAATGTCCGAGCGAAGGCTCGTTAGGGTTATGAACGCCTGAAGACTCGCTTGGACCTCTTTGAAAGGATAATGCTGAAATATTCGCGTTACTCGCGTGATGTCCCTCGCTCTCCAAGTCCTGTTCGTGGTGGGAGGCATCGATCCGACAGCTTTTCGCCTTCACCGCCCCCCTCACCCGAACGACGCTCGACTCACAGTCGGCGTCATTATCGGTCTCCTTAGACGGATGGGGATATGTGACCTCATTTGGGTCTACATACAGTTTCAGACGACCCACGTAAGAGACGGGGTGCGTCTTGATATACGGAAAAAGAATGAGCCTGTAATTAAAGTCTCCAACCTCTTCTACCACCGTAAAGGGCTCAATGAAACGCGGCAACAACTTCGTAGTACCTCCAGGTAGTACAGAAATTGCATTTTTAGGTAGGGTAGCAGTACTTAATAGTACTTTTTCACCCACTCTAAAGCGTTCATTGTTTTTGCGACCATTTCGGTCCGCATATTCTTTTTGCTTGTCCTGTGCGCTTGCCATTGCGTCACGGACTTTACGTGTGATGGCTAATCGCTCATCCACAAAGCGTTGAGCCTCGCTCACGCTTTTAGCATCAAACTCGCCTATGATACCGCCGAGAGATCGGTCATAAGACGTTATTTTATTGACCACTACTAAACTGGCAGGGTCACTAGGGCAACTTTCTGTCTTTGAGATGATACCGTCATGGGTCATCGTCATATTGACGAAACTATGTCCCTCTTTCGCACCGAGCATAGTGAGGGGCCATCCCCCACTAAGACTCGGGCTGCGCACAAACGAGACTGGCGTCCGAGGATGGCGCAGTCCGTTAATATAAAACGGTGTCTTACCCGTACTAGCGTGGACACTGTTATTTATAGCGAACTCCACAAAGGGCAATTGCTTGCTCCACTCTTTGAGAGTTGCTATAGTGCGTAATACATCTGCCACGACCCGATTGGCACGTTTTGTCTGGCCATCAGTCTGGGGATGATCTGTGGTCGACATGTGGAGCTTGCTACCTAGCAGCTCGAACACATGTCGCCAAAACTAGACGTAAAAGGTGAATCCCGGTCCGATACTATGGACTCGGGCATCCCGTGTAGTCGGTAAACATGATCCAGGAACAAGAGAGCTGCCTCCTTGCCTGTGGTCGATGTTTTCATGGTGCTAAATGCACCATTTTGCTCAGTCTGTCTACAAAGACGACTAGACCCGTCCGACCCTTATGATCGAGCGGCATGCCAAACATGATCATCTACCAAAAACAGACATTGTAACCTATCCATGCTGCCATTAATGAATAGATCGTGACCCTCAGCCATGGTATTCCCAAGATGACTCAAACTTTTTATTCAAACTCAGAACGATAAAAACAAACTCATCATCGTACTGTTTACCCTCTTACTCGTATTAGCTACCAGCTATAACCGTTTCTAAGCAGATACAGAGGCGCCTGTCGCAAAAAGCACTGTCATCGTTAGAGATAAATACAGAGGCGCCTGTCGCAAAAAGCACTGTCATCCTCGTTAGAGATAAATCGCTCATCGAACCTGAGTCTACGACACTCTTGCGATTAACGTCGCATAGAATCGCTCGTCGTAGTAGCCACTCCATCGTGAACAAGTTAAAGCGGTCGACAACATTTCCCTGATCGCTTAGCAGCGGGCCATGTGTAATTTGACCAGCTTTGCCAATTGTAATGCTAATGAGAGCGACAATCCGACCGATGAGAACAATGAAATCCCGCATCGGGCGCACTGAAAACAAAACCAAACACGAGTCTGTATGTTAATTTCTGCTGGCTCGACAAGAAAGATATATCGCTAATGCGGTGGATCGACAGTATTGGAAGGCTGACAGCAAAGTAATAGTAAATGCTCTTCTATTTAGATTTAACAAACCTAGTGAAACTGTCTACGGAAAGCTTGCCTTAATGCGTAATTACGAATATTCGCTGTGGACATATCAACTCTAATGCCTCACCCCGGAAGATCGACTTCCAAAATGTAGCCGTGAAATGGAGTCCGCACTAGAAACAATATTTACTGGGAAACCGTGATGACGAAATACGCGATCAATGATTATCTAAGCTGCATATTCACTATCAATAGTATTCAGCACAGCCGCTACATGATTCATCTTGCTTAAGCGTTCAACAGTGACCACGATGCCTGTGTTTCGGTAGGTCAAACATAAAATCCATACATATGGACTCCCAACACCCATTGAGTACGGGCAAGGCGCAGCCGCAAGTGCCGAGGTTTAAGAACCGGTGGCGCATCTTGCATGTGCGCGCGTAAGTACTGACCCATTTACAGAGTTAAGCCATCAATTCTTTACGCTTACCAAGCCATAGGGCTTCTCTTGACCGAAATGTCAGTAAGAGCAGTATCATGTACCTCGTAGAGGATTCAAATGCGTAAGCTTCTCCTCGTAAGGTACTGAGTTAATCAAATCCGTGCAAGAACACAAAAAGGCACTTAAGTGATAGAGTACCGATGTAGTCCTGCGTTAAAAGTGCCGAATTTCTAATGTTCGAGTCCTTGAGTTCATTGCTCCTGTAGCAGAGCCACCTTGCTCCTTAAGTCAGAGGAAGCCTTATAGACTCAGAGAGTCGCTTAGTTCTATAGAACTAAAAGGTCCAACAACTCAGTAAGTTGTACAAGCTCGTAGAGTTAATGAATCCTATTTCAAAGGATATAGGAGTTCGTAGCACCAAGTGGCAACAGTGCCCGAGAGTATATACCCAAGAAAGGTGAATTTCTCTCGTAGATCAATGCGCAAGCCTTAGGAGGGCACTAGACGATGTCAGATCAAAAGTACAACTGAACTTTGTATAATTATTGAGATCTTAAACCTTACCTTAGCTCAACTTCAATAGATTTCGGCCGCCAGATTTGTATCTGGCGGCTGCCACATATGTTACCCATACTAAAATGGATTTTAGTGATTGACTATTTTAATAGTATTTTACCCATTAAGTAAATCTACCACAACAGCAGTTCACCAGCCGAAGTGTGCCCCATTACAGCTCCTAAGAGCCTATAGAAAAGCTACACACTACGAATCTTTGGCAAATGCCGCACATATTAAGTTAGTTGACCGGCGAAAGCAGAGTCGTAACATGTTAAGCTTATAATCAGGTCTGCGTGACAACGCATCAGCCGAAGCGCTTTAATTATGCGGCGTATGCTTCATATCGAAGTTAAAACCTGCCAAATATGAAAGCTACCGGCCGTTTTGTCCTAGAGGTGAGGATACTGAGTTGCAGTGCATGATCCGTAAAGATCACAAAGACTCAAGAGTCAAGCATGCTATATAGAAATAGCTGTTTGTCATTAACTTGGTAGTTTGTTTCTGCAGCTTTAAGCTGTCGACACTTAATCCAATGGCACGTTCTTGTCCTACAAAATCCGTATGTTACAGAGCATCACCTATGTCAAATTCAGTTGCATCGCATTAAATACTGTAAGGCCGATCTAAATCGGGCGGAAGCAAAGCGGGGAATGCAGAAGATTCTCCTTTACCGCTTCAAAAGCCTCGTTATCGGTGCTAGCCTTGCACACATCCGCATCCTTTAAAAAAGAATGGATAATTGCCGAGCAATATCAGCATAAATTTAGCTGACAATTGGCAAGGCCAGGCCACTTACGCAAGTTATTTTGATTTCTAAGACAGGCAAATTTACTATGGTTTAATCTTAGCGAGACTGCTTTTAAGGCTTCGCTTTCCGATGAATCACCATACAAAAAGATCTCTTGCGCATCAAAAACGCATTAACATACAGCTTAATCGTCGAGCACTGCTCGCGACAATGCTTTGCACGATTATGGACAAATAGTCATAAAAACGTTTATGTGCATAACCTCAATGCGGCTTAAACAGTTGTGTCACCAGACGATTGAACGTAACCGGGGCAATGGAAAGCCCCTGGATCATTACCAGCCACTACCAGAGCATAATGGTTTTCTGTAATCGGACTATCACTAGCTCTCATCATTAGTTAATAGTAGCCGCCGACTAAGTCTAACGCACTGTACATCGTACCCCCGACCATATATTCTGGAGAACATTCTTTTCTATTACTTGTTACGAGGAACAATCTTTAATATTGGGCTCTGTGCAAGAACAGTGGCCGCATTTTACTCACTAGAAGAATGCACAATGCGCCACTTACCGTTTGACTTCTTGAGAGATGATGTCGGTGCCGAACATGGAGACTTACTCTAACGTACCACTCAAGCTGCGGGCTCAGCACGAAAAAACAAATCTGTTAATGACACCACGCTATTCCTATGATAAAGCCACTGCCGTGTTCCGCAGCATTTGGTTCCAGGAACCAGCTCAATTTTATGACGTACAGCTCTATCAGAAGGTAAAACGGACGGTGTGTTATGACATACCACGTCTTGAATTTAATAAATTGAAGAAAAGGACGGACCCGAAGAAACTGTAGTGATCAGTGAATCACTGTGCACAGTGTCCACAAGGATAGCCTCATCCAGAAGCAATTATAGATTCAACTCATAATCAGGTCGCACGACAACAATATCAGAAAAATCGTCAGCCAATAAGGCTTGGTCGAACTCATTGACTTGAGCATGTAACGATGGAATAGCCTCTAAGCTAATATCGCCATCAACGTTACCAGTAACTGCATCGTCTGACGCATACAGCTATTTACTTGTCACTCTGATACATCAGAGACGGTTTGCGTCGGAAAGTAGCCATTTGGCGTCTCTGCCGATTTCGTGCATAGATCGTACACTCCATGTAATCAGAGTCGTATAAACGTCTAGAGGTCTGAACATCCATTATTCGTATACTAACAAGCTCTTCAACATTTCTTTGCTTTATACGGAAGCCGACGCCATGTTCGAGAATTGATGAAGAATTACATATTTCAAGTCCATCATCCAGTGAAAGTTTACGTGTCACTCCACGTGCATCTATCAGGCATTGACCAAAATGCCTTGGCGTATCGTCAACACTGGCATTGCTGGCATTCAGTTAGGTGCTAGCGCAGCCGCCCTTACGTAGTGAACATTAACATGTTACTTATTTTTAAATGTCTTGGTTCGCCAACAATGTCGATGTTAACGTAGAATTGGTATTAACATGGCCGGCCTCACTCGGAGATCATACGTTCCACTCCAGGTGCATAAGAGGAATCAAATTCTTGATGAATCGGCCCTAGACCCACAGTGCTTTCAGCATTCAGTGATTTATTATCCCAACAAGTATCACTCAATAAAGAACGTGCTTTTCCGCTAACAGTCAACGAGCCACGCTCAAAACTAAGGTTTATTTGTTATTTCAGACATTCCAGTGTCCTGTACACTGACGAACTTTGTCAGTGGCTCCTTCCTCTAGCACTTTTATTTCCTAGCAATAATGGATACATGACTCGCCAAAGCTTCGCTAGAAAAATCACACGTTGCGCCTCAGTCTTAAAACCTCAAAACCAGAGCATAGCGTATGGCGTCCAAGCCAGGCTATGCCAAAGATAAGATCATGTCTCGAATCCAGATTAAGGACAAGGCAGCGTTCCATGATGTCCAAGTCCAAAAAATCACGGCTACGTTCAACAAATTTTACGTATAGTGACACGAGTCCCATTGTGACGCGCCGGAATCGATTAATATGTACCATGTCTATTAAAGCCTTTCACAATCGCCTCTGCGACCAATAAGCATAGCTTGTATCCACTCTCCGTTCTATTTGTCACACAGCTCATTTAAGCTAAAGACTGTTAATTTATACCTCCTAGAGACTCCACAGAGCCTATTTCTTCCCCAACCAGCGTCAAGTGGGAGTCGGCGTTGTCCGCCACCGTACCAGCGGTCTGGTAAGGTGGAGCTATTACTCATCACAACCTTGCGCGAATCGCGTAATCAACACGCTGGCTCGTCGTTCCGCACATGACTACGAATATTTATCTACTGCTCAAATGCTTCAACTTCTGCTCTCTTTAGCTAGGCTGCGATGCAAAACAGAGCCCATTCTCTGGCTCTGTCACCGAGCTCATCGCTGTTGCTCCATTCGGATTATAGCTGAGTTCCTGGCAAGCTCCAACTGTCCAAACCTAAGAAGAAGATTTTTATCCTTACCGTTTACGTCTTCACACTCAAGACAAGAGGCCAAACCGCAGGCTCTTTATCATGTGCGGGAACTTACCGAGTAGGCATAGATTCTAAGAAATTGTGAAGGACCTGTCCAATTGCGTTTAGCCCGCGCACTAAGAGCTTTTGAGCTTTGAGACAGGTATAATGCATTTGCTCAATATCAACGAAAGCTTTCAGCTTATCGAACGCAAGAGGTAAGCCTTTAAGAGATTCATCCTAACAGTTAATCAGTCCGTCCAGACTCAGGCATGTAGGTACCAACAAGTGCTACCAAGCGTAGCAGAGATACCTAATTTCTTTACTCAGAGGAAATTTGCTATGCTCAGAGAGGCACTTAGCTCTTCGAAACTAAATACAGAGAGATAATTGGTCAAGCTCACAGAGCGATTTATTCCTCGTTCAAAGGTCTACATTCGCAGAATCCCGCGAAAACTAGGGCCCAAGTGTACATCGATATTAAAGGTTTAACGCTTAGCGATTACTTCACAAGCCTTAGAAAAGAACGTAACTCTTTTACACAAAAGGTAAGCTGAATTTTATTGAGTTTTTACATTCAAACTATACTTATATTTTGTATACATAAGATAAACCTTACTGACTTAAATTAATACAACCATAAATCCCATTTTGTGGTTGACACAAGTCAACCCCAAACTGAAAAATATTAATGTTGAAGTAAGATTTAATCTAGTGTGTACCCCACCACAATAATAAGTTAAGTGCGACTCCGTCACACGTCTCCTAACTTGCAATGGCAACTATGGAGAAGATTACAACAATAACAAACCATTTCACTATCTCGCTGCACCTCTGAGCGGGCGCTTCTAAAGTGACCTCGCACGTACTCGCATTCGCCTTGGCGCCTTAGGCGACCCTACACAACAAACTTGCACTCGTATACAAGTGACGCCACGGTAGCGGTTGCCCGTATTCTCGTGCGCCCTCGCACTAGGAATTTGTTTTAAATTGATTCGTAATAAGAAAAAATGTGTTTTTCTTGTGTCAAGATGCCATCTCTTTTGATGAACATCTCTACATGGCGAGCGTATCTATGTTATATACCTCGGCTCACAGATCACGTCAGTCCCAGACGTCATCCTGTTCAAAGTGAATGCACCTGTGTGCATCACACATGTCACCATCTGAACCTCACCCTAGTGACAGATCAGTTAATTGCACTCGTATTAATTGACCTTTCCGTTAAGCGTACTTATTGGGCGTGTAATAGAAGGCAAATAGCTAGTTACACAACTTCTCTTTAAGAACTATTTTACACATTTTTGTAAACGTGGCCAACGGGAGGAACGAGGTACAGTGAGCCGCCTACAACACGCCGAAACAGTCCTCTTATACACCTTTAAAGCAACCAGTGTTTGCACCAACTAGGAAAACATCACACGTCGCTCTTCATGCCACTTCAAAGTGTGGGTGGTCTGCAAGCCACTCACACAACCCAACAAAATGCGTACGCACCGCGATAATACTCCGCCGTCGTTAAGTGGCATAGTTGCAACGACGACAGCTACTTCTGCTGTCGCTCTGTCAATTGGATACAATGATCTATCCCGCTTAAAAAGTGAGCATGTAGATCCATCGCTTTCTGTTGACTATAGCTAAGTTGACACCGCGGCCATCGCCACAAAGTGTGATAAGGTCAGCGAGCTAACGGTAAGTATGATTGCGCTATTATGCCGATCCCCAAGTTATCCATTGCTCTCAATATGCAGAAGTTTACGTTGCGTATGCAAGCTTACATATCATCAACGAGGCAAATAACTCGCTGTCTGTGCCAACAAGTGCAACGACCATTAAAAAAAGCACTGCCCATAGAGGTGCAGTTGCTTCTTAGTCGGGTCAAAACGCAAACTTTGCTATTAAGACTATCCATTATGAAGAGTCTGTCGCATAAAAGCTTAACAGACGGCACATGATCGTGGCCAGTTAATGTCACAAACTTGCCGTATTTAGGACGAATTCGTGTCTGATTGCATACCACCTATGCTACCTCCATCTGAATGGTCAGGTTTCGATGGAACGTGTACGTCGTTACAATATCGCGCCACTTTAGACGTATGGCTTCTACCACTCGGGAAGGGCTTAAGGGATATCACCGATTGCGGTTGTGTTGCATTTATATCAAACAGCCGACAAGTACGAAGCAGAATTCTTGCGCCGCCTTAAGCCACACACAGATGTGGCAAAAAAATAGTCGCAGCCAACCAGTTTGCTGTTTTGCGTGTGAGAGAAGTCATGAGCGGTACTGTACCCTCACTTCTCTTCATCACGCTGCTCTTGCTAGTCCATTTTTAGAGCTAGCTGAGCGGCTCCAACTGGTGCTCCTTTTTATAGGCAGATACCAGTCTCAGCAGGTCGATGTACAGGGCGACGACTGGTTCCTAAGGGTCGAACTCCTCGGGTATTCTCTCCATTGGACGAGTATCTGAAGCTTATGCTTTACGGAACGGTGGGCAGCAACCTTCCAACAAGGAAGCGTTTGTTCCCAGCAGCAACCACCAATGCAAGGCACCCGATAAGAGTGGCGATAACGCCACAAACTCGCGGCAGCCTATCCTGCTTCCGTTCAGTTGCAGGCGCTGCTGAACGACGGATCGGGGATCTCGAAGGTCAAGTTTTGTGACTGACTCTGGAATGATCGCCTTAATTACGATAGACTGAAACTTCGGCTGGACGTTCTGGAGAAGCTGGGGTTTAGTGATCCGCGTCACGCGCAGAATCTCCCTCGCTCCCCGAAATTATATCAAGGTGGGAGGAGATTGTCGGAAGAAAGTCTTTCACCTTCCTCGTCACCCCACTTGAACGACGCTCGACTTACGGTCGGAGTCAACATCGGTATTCATAGATATGTGATCTCTTGTGGGCCAACATACCGTTTAAGACGTACTCCTAAAAGACGGGATGCGTTTTCAACTACGGTGGGAGTGTGACTCTTTAGTTTAGGTCTCCAACTGCCTCGACCACCGTAAATGGCCTGATGTAACGCAACAGTATTTTCGTAGTACCACCAGGTAAAACAGAAACTTTCTATTTTGAGTAAAGTAGCAGTACTTAATAGTATTTTTTCTCCCATTTGAAGCGTTCGTTGTTTTGCGCTCATGTTGGTCCGCATATTGTTATTGCTTGTCTTGGACTTTCCGTGTGATGGCTAATCGTTTTTCCACAAGGCGTTGAGCGTCTCTCACGCTTTAAGCATCGAACTCGCCTATTCACCGCCGAGAGGTCGGTCATAGGACGCAGTTGCCAATATCAAAACGCCGTTATCGTCTGGGAGCATATACATTTATTGCCATGACTCCGCACTGAAACCTATAGGTCATCAGAGATGCTACGGCAGGGTCACCAGGGTAAGTTTCTGCGGTAGACTGATGCCCCTGGTGGGGCATAGTCACTTCGGCGGAAAAAGCTGTGTCTCTCTTCCTCAATCGCACCGAGCGTAATGAGGGGTCCTCCTACAATAATACTCGGGCTACGCACAACCGAGACTGGGGTTTTAGGATGGCGCATTCCGTTTATATAAACCGGTATCTTACCCGTAGTGGCGTGGACACATGTTATTAATAGCGAGCTCCATGAAAAGCAATTTTTGCTCCATTTATGAGGAGTCGCTTCCGTGCGCAATACATCCGCCACGCCGCCACGACCCAATTGGCACGTTCTTTCGGCCATCGGTCTGGGGAAGATAGACTGTTGACATGTGAAGCTTGCTACCCAGCAGCTCAAACACATGACGCCAAAACCCGACGCAAATAGCCGATCAAAGTCCAATAGTATGAATTCGGTCATTCCGTGTAGTTGATACACGTGATTTAGGAACAAGAGAGCTGTCTCTTTGCCTGAGATCGTGGTGCGCTAAATGCCCCGTTTCGATCAGTCTGTCTACAAAGATGACAAGCCCGACCCTTGTGGTCAGGTGGCATGCCAAATATGAAGTCCAGACTGATCGACTTCTAACCAGTTATCAGTTAGAATCGGCAGCGGCTTCAATGGCGCACTGTTTGACGGTGCAGGCTCTATATTTAATTTAGTTGGTCATCCACCGGTATAGGTGGGGTCACCTGAATTTCTGCGACACTTGTAAGAATGACTATTGACGGCCCAGATGCCCAATTGATGGTGCATCATGGATCTCGTGAAGTAACTTCAGCTTGAGGTCTGTGTAATGAGCGACATATATTCTCAAGGAATCAGAAGGTGACAGCTGATGCCATAACATGACATCGCTGTAGCTAAGGCGACTAAGCTTAGCTTCGGTGCGACGGAAAGGAAACCTTTCGTCCACCGAAGTGATTTAACAGCAGGCGACAATGTTCGTCCTGACTATAACGCTCCTTTATTTCAGAGGCTCAACGAGCTTGTCACGTGAGAGACCTTCACGGTTGTCAACGTTGACGACGCAATTTGTGCCTTGTCACGAGACCCCATTTCCTGATGTCTTGCCTCGAAGTCTGGACTGCGCAATAATGCATCAGCCAAGACATTACTCGGCTTGGATTCGACTTTGAAGTTAAGTTCAAAGAAAAATGTAAGCCATCATGCCATTCTAGGCGAGAGGTGCGGTGAGTTTATTGCGGTCCGCAGTTATACACCACAAATGGCTCGGTGCCTAATAGGTGCACGCGAAATTTTAAAGCATACTCGATTTAAAGCAGCTCTTTTTCATGCACGGGATAATTCAGTTCCGCGGCTTTTAAAAGCCGGGACTGATAAGAGATGACGCGGTCAACGCCGTCGACATCCTTCTGCATGAGCGCGCTGCCGATTGCAAAATTACTTGCATCGCAGACGACGCTAAAGGACTTATCCGCGTCTGGCAATGCCAAGACGAATGCCTCTATAAAAAGATTGCTTTACTGATGTAAACGCATCATCTTGTCCTTTTAGCCAAACCCATTCTGCGTCCTTGAAAAGAGGGTCAGATGATGGTTTAGTTTGCTCAGCATATTTTTGCTATATTTATACAAGTAATTAGCGAGCCCTAGGAATTGGCGCAGATCCTTCGCGACTAGATATTTCACAGACTTTACCTTGTCTAGGTTTGCTCGTACATCATGTGTATCAACAATGCAGCCCAGCACCGGTGTCTCGGGGACCCCTATGGTGCACTTTTGTTGTAAGTCGACGTACAATTGGGCGTCACACCCAAAGTCTTGAATTCATCACAGCGTTCAAAGGACGCTTGTGCGATTCTATTTCGCTCAGACCGTCCTCGGCCCTACTACGCACGAATAAAGTGTCAAATAATGGGGCGCGGAGGCACAGTGCTGACGTTTCACCCGAGTCACTACTCTGTTGAATGCCGGCAACGCTTATAGGGTATCACAAGCCACTCCGGGCGCTTACTGCCGTTTTGGCTTCGTCGGACTCTCTCATGAGTACCTGGTAGTAGCCATGTCTTAAACCAACACGGAAAAGATAGTTGATTTTCCTATAACGTTTTACAAGACATTTTCCACGAAATTGACGTGTGGACCGGTATGACGGTCGTTCAGTTTATTGTAAGCGTGATCACGCGCCATCCACCTGTAGCCTTACGCACATAGACGGTCCGATTGCAGTGAGACAACTTGCTCTCACGTACATGTCCCGCCTTGGCTCCCTTGTTGAAGAACTCATCGATATAATCGACTTGCTTCTTCGGCAACGGCCATTGCCTAGCTGCACTATACTTGGTAGGTCAATTTCGTGCCTGATGCTTCTTCTGGAAACACGTCACGCTGTCTCCACAGGATTAAAAAAAACTTGCTGTCTTTCAAGGCATCCCAGCCTCTAGCAGTGAATCGTTCATTTTGTCTGTCTCTAAGACGCTCTCTTTTATTGTAGACGATAAGCAAAAGTCCACCAAGTTCTCTTCTGAAGCTGGTGCGACTATCTTGTTGTGGATCTTCCTTCCTTAAGTTCGGACAGGAGCAGGTCTCACGACATCTCCAGGAGGTTCACTCTCTCTTTGAAATCTCTCAAGACGTGCTAGAGCATCCCAACTAAGAATGCCTCTTCATCTTGTTTCAAGGCCCGTCATCTTCGACCGGGACAAATCCAAAAGCCACTCGTTTTGACGTGCCTTTGATCGTCCTTCTTTGTTAAGTACTCGTTCTCCGAGTCACCACGACCTTTGACCTGGAAGTAGGTGTCATAACTTTCTCAGCTAACGAACCTGTTCCAACCGCACTAGGCTCTAGGCTCTGTGTCGCTTATTGCGACGCTTGCCTTCCTGCCAGCTTGCTACCAACTGCAACAGACTCTTAACTCTGGGTAGTACCATTGGATGCATGAATTGTTGCCGTCGTCCTATTCTCTCCGAGCTTGGGTAGGACTTGGTGACGTTCGATATCCCGTCAACGCACCCTCATTATTTTGAACATGACATCAGTTACATCTCCCACTCGCAGAAGCATATCTTTCCGGTTGTCTGCTATAGTTAGAACTGTCCGTACGCCAGTCTATCCATCGTTGGAATGTTGCTAACCATGGCGTGCCTCGCGTATGACGCTGGACGTTATCCAAATCAATGTGAATGCACCTATGTGCATCATTTACAGAAGGGTTCGTCACGATTTGAATCGAAATTTTGACTCCATGGACTACCCGGTGAGCTGGTCTCCGATCGAGACCCTAAATTCATGGAGGAATTTTGGCAATCTGTGTACAAATCTCTTGGAACAAAAAGTTATCAACTACTGACCATCGTGAATCAGATGGTCTGATAGAACGTGTAAATCGTATCCTCGAAGAGATACTTCGCGGATACGTCCACTCTTTTACGAGTTAGAGCGAGTTCTTTCCGATGTTAGAATTTGCCATTAAAAATTCAGTGTATGCTTCTTCAAAGCATACACCATTTACGTCAATAGTATATGCCATCCGCGTATGCCTACCTACCTTGTTTGAAAGTGACTCTTATGTAGGGGGGGGTACTCGCTCGAACAAAGAGCTTCCTACCCTTAGCTCATCACGCATTGACCCTACGGTCAATCCGAAGGATATCAATGTTGATTTAACTAACATTGAAGTGGACAAACTCAGTAATTGCAATTATGCTATTGCTGAATTTGATAACGATGCTGAAAGACTCAGCATCGAAAACAATATTATAATGAGAAAATAATGCTTTCACTAAAAGAAGAATGACATCTCCGCAGTGCGCACCAGTCGCACTGAAAACAAAACAAAACCGAGTAGGCAGGCGAATTCCTGCTGTCTAGAGAAGCAGTAGTCCATTTCGTACAACATTCCATCGCTGATGCGCTGGACCGACAGAATCGGAATTTTGACAAAACTGGAAGAGCAAACATTCTTTCACTTATGTTACGATCTAGTCCTACTGTCTATAGTAAACTTACTAAAACATGGAGTGACGAATGTGGATAGTAACAAATGCTGCTCAAGTCTATCGGCCCGTTTCGTGTACTGCACCCGCCAAGGTAATGCGTACACGATCGAGCTGACTCGAAGGATGCCTACGCACCCTATGTTTTATGTCGGGCGTCTCCGCCCGTACCATCAGTACGAGGCTTCTTCCGATTTCGGATCACCCCGGAACGGTCTAAGGCGTCTGTTAAAGCCTGATGGTTCTTAGCTAAAGCATGATAGCCCTGGAACCGAGTCTAATTCTCACGAACCAGACGATCCACTACATCCTCCAAGGATGCGATCTTTTGACGAGCTATCACCTGCTTGTTTTGAAGGGTCTGATGCGTTCTTTCGTTCGCCAGTTGATAAGCCACAACTTGCGAACATTTTTTGGACTGGTCACGGGAACCATTATCGAACGTCACCACCATCTCACGGCTACGGAATTGCTCGTGATCAATGTCCTCCCTTAAATAATAAAGGGTGAAATCCAAATCATGATGCTAATTCGGGTTCGTCGAAGGAGGCGAGCCCAACCCCTCCAACTATTGACGGATTAGAGTAGTGAAAAGCTTTTTCTTGTTGAGCGCCTATCGAACCACCGTAAGGTGAAAGGGATTCGATTGAGTTATCTCGTTTGTTCACAAGGGTATCCACCCTCGCATACTAGTTGGGATCCTCGTTCCCAACTGATGATGGACGTTCCGGGTCTCGTTTGACAGTACGACGAGACCCATCCTTCTCAAAAGGGAGCTCATCAGAGAACGAGCGCTCCCGCGCTCGTTAAAGGATTGCAGGTTCACAATCCCTTCGCACATCTCTTGTGAGATGTGCGTCCTCCAATGAGGGTCCTTAAGGGAGAATGCCTCCTTAGGAGTATGCCTTGCACCCTTTAAACAGCATGGGCATGAGTCCCTCATGAGAGGCAAGATAACCTTGCATCTCTAGACAAACGCTCCAGCTTGTAAGGTGCCCCGACTGCGGTCCATTTTTTAACCGTTCACGGAAAGCATCCAGTTCGTCAAGCCAGACCTCGCGGACTATTCTTTGCACATTCTGTACAAATGCTTCACACGCTTGGGACAAAAGAGTGACATCGTTTGCCCGCTTACAAGTGTAACTTCGATGCGGGAAAAATGCATCGATGAAGTAATCCGTTTTGTCCTCATCAGACTCGTTCAACCTGGATGAGTCGAACAACGGAATATGGTACCGATCGTTGGTCATACCAGACCAACTAAGGTGCCTTTGGAGGGCAATCAAGGCTTCTTTTGGCGAGCAAACCGCAAAACATTGTGGTCCCTCTCCCGTTGGCTCATGTTTACGTTAACGGTAACATGGCTCTAGGCGCGATCCTTAGAATCACTTCATTCCTGGTGATGCATACTTGCACCACCAGTAGCATTCATTCTGAAATGACCTTTACGATCACTTCGTTCCTGGAGATGCATACAGACATCACCAGAGTGGTCGTCGTCCATGGAGTCTTCATAAGTTGAGTCCGCACCAAATGGGTCTGACGAAGCGTCAACAACTCGTCACCACTTTTTTGGCTGTAACGTATGAACTCGAAGGGTTGACGGACGTGGCCCGTTTGGTTCGGAGGCCTCAACAGTTTTCACCGAGTCGGGCGATGACGCCGACTCGGCTCAGTCACCTACCACTGGTGTAACGGGCTAAAGTTGCCCTATGTTACACAATTCCCGTTAAGTACACATTTTGAAATTTGTGGATGGTCAATTACTTAAAAGAAGTAATTAGACCCACCACGTGGGTGTGGTATACGTTGTGACCCACCCTCCTGTATGTGATGCACATAGGTGCATTCACATTGGAAGGGATGACGCCTAGCGTCATCCAAGATACGAGGTATTTAGAATAATTCGCTCGCAATGCATATCAGTGTCTATCTATAGAGGTGCCATTTATGATTGGTTAAAATAGTTTTTATATCTAACACGATAAAATTTAAGTCAGTCTGAAAATTATTCTCTTGTTCACAAATGCGCACGTGGAGCCAGATTATGACGTCACTTAAACTTCTTGTTCGTTGGGTGAGGACGCTTAGGCGCCCATAAAATACGTTACTCCACGTGAGAGAAGACAGTCAAACCGCTTCCTCGCCGTGCGAGGGTGTGAGCTTAAGTAGAGCGTTGCTGCAATAGGCGTGCCAACCTATACTTGGTAGCACTCGAAATCCTCCACTCGACCCCTATCTCTGAGCATGTCAGTGAGGGTGAGCCTTAATATGAATTGGGCTCATTTCCTTCACCTCTCCGAACATCATGGGAGATGATAGAGCTTATGGCGTTGGAACTTGGTGAACAAGCCCTGGCCAGGCTCCTGGGTAGTCCTCCTGAGCAACATGCTGCTCAGTAGCGCTCTAACAAGGAGCAGTTTGAGGCATTCGTGCTCGGACAGCGGAGGGCCGCGTCCGAAGCACATAGTCATGCTGCTGCGGCGTCCGTCACTGGGACTCAGGTTGAGCTGAGGCGTCAGCAGGCTAGGAGCGAGGCTCTTAATAGGACTTTTGAGATGTTCTCCGCCCGGCCAAATCAGCCGAGGCCCGTTTGGATGGACCCGCCAAAGTTCGATGGAACTTTAGCGCACCCGATTGTCCACTGGATCTTAGCCGTTGAGCAGTGAGGTGTGGCGCAGCTCATCGAGAACGACAGCCGGATGATGTCGTAGGCTATATCGCACCTTCGCGGTTAGGCCTCAGAGTGGGCTTACTCGGCGCTTATGGCGAAGGCTAAGGCGTTTCTTTCATGAGCGATCTAAAGGACAAAGATTCGCGCCATGTATCAGCCGCCAAACAACGAGGTGTTCCTTCAGGCGCGCTTCTTTGGAGCGCGACAGGCGAAGCGATATTTGCAAAAATATTGTGCTCGCTGTCAGCATCGATTACCGTAGGTCCGATTCCGAAGCACATGAAGGTGCCCACGTTTATGAACGGACTAGGGCATGGCCCATCGCGACAGGCCCTTTCAGAAAGGTGCTGTCGACGATGGGAGAGGCAGTCCAAATTATCTTAGTTGAGGAGTAAAACTACAACAGGGCTTTGGCGACAGCATAGTATAAGCCGTTGGCCAAGAGGTCAGATGCCACTCCAGTGACGTTGGGCAATGCAGATCTAGTCTGCTTTAAGTGCAGCATTCGCGGCCATTTGATAGCTCGCTGCTATGCCAGGGCCCCTGCTGGGGCGAAGACGCTCAGCAAGAGGACTCCCTTCCCAAAGTCTTAAACATGTCTTTAACAGACCATCGCTGTAGCTAAAGAGACTTAGCTTAGCTTTCAGGTGCGACGCAAGGGTTACCTTTCGTCCACCGAAGTGATCCAACAGCAGGCGACAGTATTCATCCTGACTATAGCTCTCCTTTAAGCCAGCGTGCGCGACGCATGAGTTCTGCACCGACGGCTGAGGGACCGGGAATGCAGGAGCGCAGTTGGGGCGAGATTCTCTCATGACGCGGACTCTGAAGCTACCCTAAGTTCAGAGCTATCCAACAAATGAGCAGCATAGTCCCTGATGTCTCAAAATTTCGGACCTCAACCCTGCTGGTCTATAGCGCTCGAGTACGAGGCTATGACCATGTGATGACCCTTGCTTGTAGATTCGGGTGTATAGCAGAATTCTGTAAAACTCGCGGCTCTAAAACAGAAAACGGCGATGTTTGAGTAGCTTTGCCAGGATGGCAAGCGAAAAGTGGCGACCGCTCGTTTAGCGAACGGCGCGTTCGTGAAGTCTGACGGAGCTCAAGTTGAGCTCGCCCCTAGTTTTAGTGATTTTTCCTGTAAAGAGAAGACCACAGCGTTAGGTATGGAGAGTCCGTATGACCTCATCCTAGACATGCCATGGTTGGCAAAACACAAACTATGAATAGACTGGCGTACACGCACAGTTGCGAACTCTACGCAAGATACCGGAGAAGATGTGCACTTACGAGAGGTGTATGCAACTGATTTCGCGTCGAACACAAGTGAGGGTGCGTTGACGGGATGTCAAACGTCACCAATTCTTCACCAGCTCGTGGAGACTGGGGTAGTGAAAAGGACGACGACAAGTTGGCATGCGTCCAATAGTCCTGCACATAGCCGAGAGCCTGTGGCAGTAGACAGCGAGCTGACACAAAGGCACAGATCCTAGAGCTTGGCGTGGTTGGAAGGGCTGCGTTAGCTAGGAGAACAACGGCACCCGCTTCCCAGTCAAAGGTTGTAATTACTCGGAGAATGAGTACCCAACAAATTAATACGATCAAATGAACGTCTAAACGAGCGGCCTTTGGATCAAATCTTATCAAAGAGGACGGGCCTTTGAGCGAAGTGTTTGAGGCCGTTAAATACGAAATTGCGGAGGCATCCTCAGTTGAGGTGCTCCGGCAAGTCTTTTAATCTACCGAGGAGATAGAAAACTCCCGAATGTGTCGTGGATCTGTTTCTTGCCGAATGAAAGAAAGGAAAGATCGACGAAATAGTCACACCAGTTTCAGAAGAGAACTTGGTGGACTGTTGCTCGTCGTCCACAATGGACGAGAGCGTCCTAGAAACGGGCAAAAATAAACGCTTCGCTGATCAAGGCTGGGATGCCTTGAGAGACGTTCTGTGGAAACATCACGATGTCTTCTTGAAAAAGTGCCGAGCCACCTACCAGTAGATAGGGGCATCGGGCACGAAAAAGACCTCGAATATGACACCAAGTATTGCGTGACCAGGGAATGGCCGTTGCAGAAAGAAGAAGTCGATAACATCGATGAGTTCTTCGACAAACGAGCCAAGGCGGGACATGTGCGTGAGAGCAAGTCGCCCCACTGCATCCCGACCTTCTGTGTGGGTAAAGCCACAGGTAGATGATGGAGCGTGGTTCATGCTTACAAAAAGTTGAACACGGCGACCATACCGGTGCAAACGCCAATCCCGCGGAAACATGTTTTTTAAGCTCCATGGAAAAGTCAATTACCTTTTCGCGTTGGATTTAAAGAAAGGCTAGTATCAGATACTCACGAGATAGTACGACGAAGCAAAACGGCAGTTAGCGAGAGTGGCTTGTGATGCCCCATACGCGTTGCCGACATTCAACGGACTGGTGGCTGACGTGATGCGTCAGCACGGTGCCAACGCGCCCCATTACTTTGACAATGTCTTCGTTCAAAGAACTGCCGAGGACGGTCTGAGCAAAATGGATCACACAAGCGTCATTTGGACGCTTTGTTGCAGACTCTGGGTGACGTACAATTGTATGTCAACTTTCAAAAGTGCGTCAAAGGGGTCCCCGAGATACCTGTGCCGGGCTGCATCGTACTTACACATGGTGTACGAGCAGACCCAGACAAGGTAAAATCGGTAAAGGAATGGCCAATGTTACAACATGTTAAGGATTTGCGCCAATTATTAGGTCTTATTAATTACTTGCATAAGTATAGCAAGAAATAAGCGAAGCGAAGAAAGCCCTTGTCGGATCTCTTTAAGAATGATGTAGATTAGGTTTGATCAAAGGAACAAGTACATGCTATCACATCAGTAAAGCAATCTCTTATAAAGGACCGGTCTTGGCATTGCCAGACGCGGATAGCCCTTAAGCGGCATCTACGATGCAAGCAATTTTGCGATTGGCAGCGCGCTCATGCAAGAAGATGACAACGGCGTTGACCGTGTCATCTCTTATCAGTACCGGCTTTTAAAAGCCGCGGAATTGAATTACTTCGTGCATGACAAAGAGCTACTTATAATAATGTATGATCTTGTTATGTTTCGAGTGCACCTATTGGGCACCAAATCATTTGTAGCTTATACGGGTGACGCATCACTGCGGATCGCAATAAACCGACCGCACCTCTCGCCTAGAATGGCAAGATGTCTCATATTATTCTCTGAATTTAATTTCAGTTGAATACAAGCCGGGAGAGCGCCCTTGTCGCGGTTAAAAACCGTCTTATGAGTTAGAGCGTCAATAATCTCGTTTGAAGGACCAGCTAGACATCCTAATGAGGATGCAGCGATCTGCGGCGCGGCCGCTTGTCTCGACGCAAGCGCCGCCAAATCAACATGAGAAGGACCCTCGCGTTATAGCTTAACTTAGCAACGTAGAACACCGTTTACGTAGCTTGCGAGAAATAACAAGCGTTAAGCTGCACAATGGCTAACAGCCAAACCAAACAAAAATAACAAGCGAATGCTAAGGCAGAAGCTGTAGTGATCCTCATGCGGTCGGTCACCGAGTCTTACTAACGCTTATAACCTACCTTCAAACGTAGTGTCTGGGGTCTTTAAAATCAAATTGCGTCCGCGCTTTATTGGACCATTTACGGTGGCGACGACGAAGAGTATCACACACAAGTCATAAGACAGTTATTCGCTTTGCGAGAATCCGCTTGTATGATTTCTAACAGTAATAGCGATACTATCAGCAAGCCGATCGGCCATTTCTCCTTCATCAAACCCTAAATCACGAAGTTGTATCGTTTACGGAACGCATGTGTTGGTCATATCGGTTTCATAGAACGGAGTATACCCTGTTGAGGCAAGAATAGCGTTGTTTAACGCAAACTCAAGCACAGAAGCATTGTGCTCCTGCGCTTTGATACATACTGCACAGAACGTATTTAATAATGCGGTTGAAAGTTTCAGTCTGACCATTGGTCGGTGTCTGATGCGCTGTGGACACGTCCAATCTGATGCAAAGCACTCGAAAGATCGACTTCCAGAACGAACATGTGAAAAAGGAGGGTACCTATCGGAGCTAATTACCACTGACAAACCGTGTTGGCGAAACACGCGATTAATGTAATAATATACAGCTTTGCTGTGCCTGTGCCGTCAATAATATCCGGCATCCCCTAAGTGAGCCATTTTGCTTCATTGGTCAACAAATACCACGATGCCCGTGTTTCTTCCAAATCATTCCGTAGGTCAAAATCCGTACTGATGGGCTCCTAACCCCAATAAGTACGGGCTAACTGGCCAGTAACATAGTTGCATGAGCCGAGGGTATGACCCGTTGACAGATTTTTACACGAGCGAGCAGATGTTCTGACTCATTTATACAGTTTAAGCCATCAATGATTCTGACTTACGGAGCCATTGGTCTTTTCTCGACCTGAATGACCACCAAACCAGTATCATGTGTCTCAAAGAGGATTTGATATATTAGGTTTATTTTCTTGAATAAAATATGATGCGCGGAGGAAGTGAGTGGCGACACTAAAGTCGTGACATGGGGGAGCTCATAATCTTATCTGCTTGATAACACATCAACCAAAGAAATTTGCTTTCCAGCTTATACTCCACCTAGAAGTTATCTCCGGCAAGTGATAAAAGCCATCGAGCAATTCTCTGTAATCGATGAGGCGACTCAGCCGCGCTGCGTAAAGACGCATGTTATGTATGGATCACAAAAGACTTAGAGCCAAGCAGAGTAGTCTTGAAATTGAAAACAGCATAATTCATGGCAAAACACCTCTTTGTCATGAACTGGGTGCTTGTTTTCTGCAGCTTTAAGCTGCCTAGACTCGATCGTAATGACGCGGTCCCGCCCATCTTCATCTTTTGTCATAGAGCGCTACCTGTGGCAAAATCGGATGCGTCACAGACGACACTGAGAGACCGATTAGGACATGGCAGAGCTAAAGTCGGAGCATAGATACGACTGTCCTAACTGCTTTAAAGTGTCAGTTTTGGCGCTTGTCCAGCTCCAATCCGTATACATCTTAATAAGATTTGATAATGGCCGAGTCAATTCAGCATAATTTTCACGGTACTTGTGCGAGTAGTTGACTGGCTCCAGCCACTTACGCAAGTCCTTTCTATGGCTCTTCCCTTCGCAAAGTCTGCTCTAAGGACTAGCTTCCCAATTAAGCACCCTAAGAAAGGGATTACTTCTGCATCATTATGGATTAAGACGCACTGTCATACAATTTATTTGTGCAAAATGCACTCGAGAATAGCTAGAAATGGTCTATGTGGTTTACACGTCCGAACAACCCTACCCCGCATGAGTATGGACAAATGCCATCGAAACTGTGTATAAACTCGATGAGGACAGAACAATTATGTCACTAGACGATTAGAAATGGCCGGGGCATTGGAAAGCTCTTAGAGCAGTACAAGTCACTCGCACATCATACCGCTTGGGGTTCTAACCGCTGGAAGCGGAATGTCGCTAGCTCGCGTGAGCAGCCGATAAATATCGAGGATTTCGTGTCTAGGCTGCTAAAGTAGTAGCATTGAGCTTAGTTTAAGCATGCACAGCGTGCACTTGCCATTTGGCTTTCTGACACAAAATTTTTGTGCCGAATGGGGTGATTTACTCTCGCGACCATTCCAGCCTAGTGCTTAGCACGGAAGAAACGTCAATACGACACACTGTTCCTTTGGTAAAAGCCACTGTGGTGTATTGAAGTGTTTGGTTCCAAGAATTAAGTCATTTTCATGACGTTCACATATATTAGGATTAAAAGAGACGGTTGATTGTGACACACTACGTCTTAAAATTCCCAATTTTACATGAATATGAAGGATCTTTTAGGACCAATGTCCACTCCGCGCAGAAATTGCAGCCTTTATGTCCTCCAGAACAGCTTCATTCAGAAAATTAACTCAGTATCTTGTCGAATGACCACCTTCTCGCACAAGTCACCAGCCTTAAAGGCCCGACCGAACTCATTCACAGATATTTCGTCTAGTTCCAAAAGAGCATCTAAAGATGGGATAGCCGTGAAAGTATTTTCTCCCTCAACGATATTATTCACACTATTGACGACTGTTTGTAGCTGTTCGCTAGTATAACTCTGTCACATTGCAGACGCTTCGCGTGTCTCAATACCCAACTTTTGTCTCTGCTTTCTCGATGTCGAGACCATTCACCTCATTGAGGCCAAAAATTCATGCTCGCAGTTTAAGAGGTCCAAAACCTTAGCTTGCTTTGTACAAAAGCCGATTTTCAATCCGGCATCGGATGAGGAGTTACGAAACTGAAACTTATCATCAAGTGAATGTTTACGTCTCACTTATTACGTGCTTCAAGCGCGTCTAGTCCGGTATGCGGTGGCGTATTACCAACAGTATCACATCTGACATGCCATCTCGGCCGCCCTTACTCAGTGGAACTAAACGAACCAATTAACGTGCATCTGGGGAGTCACACCTTAATGACTCGGCGCTAGGCTCATTTTGCTTTCAGCAGTCAATGCTTCATTATCACAACAAGATTTGCCAAACGAAGTACGCGCCGTTCCAGGAAAGATTTTTTTTGAGTCACGCTCAGGTTCATGATTTCTACATTGGCTTTAATTTACTCAGATAGATCAAAGTCTAGCACACTGAGATACTCTGTCAGCGGCTCGCGCCGATAGCGATTAGTTGCCCATCAAAGACGGGATCTTGACTTTCCAAAGCTTCGCTTGGAACATCGGGCGTTGCACCTAAGCTCTTAGACCTCCGATCAATCCATACCATATCTCGTTCAAACCAGGCCATACTAAGAATAAGATCGTTTCACGATTCCAGGTCAAGGACAAGGTTTGTTACAAAATAACCAAAAAAACAAATAAACATAAACATATTGTATATATCGTTTGGTTTTATAACTAAATGAAATTAAAAATGGTAAAAGACAGTGTTCCATACTGTCAAGGTCTAAAAATGTATAGCTTATTCAGACACGAGGACACGAGAACACAAGTCCCAATCACAAAGCGAATAGTGATCAAATCGTCTTCATACGCTTCAAGAGCCTCATCTTGCCGCTGTTTACTTCGACAAAACAACGTCAAGCATAATAGCAAGACGCTCCTGAGTTAATTAAAATTGACCATGGCTTTGCGAGCCCTTCACAGTCGCTATCGAGACTAAACAAACCGGGCTTGTATTCATGTCCCGTACTTAGCCATTCGTGGCTGGGCCCTGTTTATCCCCACCTCCTTGAGGTTTAACAGAGCTTTGTTCTACCCGAGAAGGACGACCCGCCCGTACAGAATTTCGGCGATCTCCCGCACCGTACCAAATTTCAGGTAGGAGGCGGGGTAGTACTCTTTCAAGCTTGCGTATCGGACAAGGTGACGCTATTTTCTAATGCTCCTGCACATAACGCATCCACGGATATTTCCTCTGCTATTCCATCGCTTAAGGCTCTGCTTCTTCAATCTCAGCGAGGCTGGTAGGGTGTGGCCAGACCGAAAGTTTTCTGGGTCCATTTTAAGTACTCAGTATGTTTAACTTCATCTAAATGCATTAAAAAATATCTATTTGTTGCTCGAGTCATCTGTCGACCGCGCTTGGTATTTTTGCAGCAAATAAGGTTTTTTTTTAAAAGTTAATATGAAAATGAAGCAGATTTAGTTGATATTTTATCTTAATATAAATATTGACTTAACACTGCTTCATTGTCATATTGATTTGTTCACGTCCGGATATCAGCTTTGCAGTGCACAAGGCCACGTGGCGCACTCACCAACCTACTTAAAGGAGACCAAAACTGTAGCGGAGCTACCTCGCTCCTAAAGTCAGAGGAAGACTTTCAGACTCAGAGAGTCACTTAGTTTTATTGAACTAATGGGTTTTACAACTCAGGGAGTCGTACGAGCTATCGAAGCTTAAGAAATCTTAGTTCAAGGGATTCAGGGGTTCGTAGAACCAAGTGGCAACTAGTGCTTAAGAGGATATACCTTTGAGAGGCTTCTATCTCTTACAGATCAATCCGCAAGCCTTAGGAAGGCACTTGACGCTTAGTATCAAAAGGGGAAATGCACTTTATTAAGTTATTATTTAATCTAAAAACCTTACCCTAGCTAATTAAAATAGATTTTGGCCGCCAGATTTATATCTGGTGGCGACGACATTTATTACCCATAATAAATGGGATTTAAGTAACTAACTATTTTAAAATTAGATAAAGGGTATTTTAGGTATTTAGCCAATGCTCCATTACATAAATGGTTCTCCAATCGATTTGTGTGGCATTACGTCAACCCTAGTAGATGTTTATAACCAAACTTTATGTTTTTTTTTTTTTTTACTAGATTCTTTATTTGTCAATCTTAACTATAATGATAGTTTTTTTTGAATTGTTTTTTTTTACCTTCATCCATCATTGTACTTTGTGCAATTCTTGATTTGGAATTAATTTCCTCTATCTTGGAATTTATTAAATTGGAATAGTTTCATTGTTGCCACCTTATGTTCTCGCTGACGTGTGCATATTTTCTTCCTTTGTATTTTTTTCTTCTTTGATTCCCCTCGTTGCTAGAATTGCTGTTTTATTTAGCAGGTATTTCCGCGAATTTTTCTTATTGTTCGAGTGACAGATGTTTCTCTTCGTGGGTTATTTCATTTATGTTTTGAATCAATATTAAAGTCATGTTCACTGTTGATTTTGATTATTTTGTCGATTTTATTTGGTCCTTAAGGAGCCAAGTTGGCTATTTTGCGTTTGTATTAGACAAGAATGGAACTACCAATTTTCGTTTCAGTTTATTTAATTTCTTCTTCGCATGTTGTGAGTTTATGCTTAATTTTTTTAAATGTAAAGAATGTTGGGATAACTCATATTTCCGTTATCGTGGTCTCCAGCACAAGCCGGTACTGGTACACTTCGAAGCTTTCTCGTGGAACTGGTGGTTCATGCAATTTCATTTGTAGTCGGTGTTGACGGAGAGGCTTTAGCAAGGTAAGGTTAGACTGATTATTACATTCTTTTTTATTTTTAATTATAGTATTACTTCATTCGATGGGTGATTAAACACAGCTAATTTCCGGCTACGTCTGTGTTCTAAATCGCATTTGGCCGTCGGCTGTCAGCTTTGCTGCCTTCAGGCACGCGTACGTGTTCCTTTTATCTAAGCCAGCATCTTGTCTGCAATGATATATTTTACCGTCTTCCAACGGCGCTGGCGAGATCAACAATCATAGTTGATAATTTTTAATCGTTATGTCGTCTTTCCTATCCGCTAATTTTGTTTTCTTATTTGAAGCGTGCATTTCTTTAATTTCTTTCTTGTTGCCGGCATTCTACTATTTTCCCGTATATACTGTATAGCTTTTTGAGCGAAGAGCTTTTGATATTTTCGATAATGTTTTGGAAAATCTTTGGTATTTTTTTAATTTCATTGCCAATTGTGTTGCTATGTTAAAGTTGGTGCCGTATTTATTACAGGTTATCTTCAAATCATCGTGTTCGAGTTGATGCCGAAGTTAAACTTCGTGCCGTCCCACTCGTGGATCTGACTACTATACGAATTGTTTTCGATCAATTACGTTTAGTATTAGTCTACGACTCTGTTGTCGTAAGCCCAACGATCGTTTAATGCGGCTTTTCGATCAATTTCAGGTGGAAAATCATCTAGAAAAAAGATAAAGGGCTTTTTTTTTTCATTCGTAACACGATCTTTGAGTGCCTGTTTGACATCGTTACGTGTCCAAACAGCTGTTTTTTTTTTTGAATTCATTTTTTTCGAGCAGTGCAGCATAGATAAAGCCATAAAGAGATAGATTGTTTTTGCCTCGCAGCAACGCAATGCTGCCCGTATCTGGCCCATGCGTCATTCTAAAGTCATTTTCAAGGCAAGTTCTGAAAACTTGTGTACGTGATGCATACGCTGCACTAATGTCTTGTCCTTTATCATCGACATTGTCACACATTATGTGATAAACATCAAATTGTCCAGTGGCGTCCAAGTTGAATGCCATTTGCGTCTTTTCCATACCAGACGAGCTTTCCAAAACGACAAATGGTGTAACCTCAAAACTGCCTTCGAGAATTGTGCGGATTGCTTTCGAAAGTGACTCGACTTGTCCTTGCCTCGCAAGTGTCTTGGAAAGAGTCTCATACCTTTACACAGTTTTGGCGGTTTTGCTGTTCCGCGAAATAGAGAGAATTTGTCGTGGGACCACTACCAGCACGTGAATATGCCTAGGCTGCGGCGCGGGCATTTGGTTTTCGTTAGATAACGCTGGATAGGCCAAGTTGGCATCAATGACTTACAATTAAGCATACTTTTGATGACATTATCCACATTTCCCTTTATGAGTTGCTGTTTACTCGGCTCGCTATCTGACAGCCACGCGTTCCCCTTCCTCGCCAATTACAGCTTGAGTTTGGCAGCATCGAATTTTATTTTGTTTAAATATTAAATTTTGATAGTGTAACGGGGCACTACGACTTGTACTGCATCAGAATAAGTCCACTTCGCACTGCTTCAGTTGCGAGTGGTGCCTTATGTTATTTCACGTACACTGTACGTGCAGAGGAAGACTTCTCTTAAGACAAGTAGACTTAAGAGGGTAAAATGAAAACTGTTTTAAATAAAGTAAAGTGTCTTTTAATCTATCTCTGTAAATGCTAACTTAACTA
>NC_090610.1:6523305-6530946 GCF_004359215.1 Bremia lactucae | reverse complement strand
AAGAAAGCTCCTCAAATATTGAATGCTGAAGTGACTAGACTTTAGTATCCCGAGGTATTAGTCCCACGGCAGCCTGTAGATAAATCCCAGGAATTAACCGAGACATTGATACATGAATGTACGCCTAGCGGGCGTTATTTAAGGAAGATACCGATTGCCCAAAAGAGATAACACGATGATCCTATATCGAGGTGAATGTCGACCGTAGAAGACCCGACTGTGATAGCGCAATCACAGTCGGAAGACGTTGAGGGAATAATCCCCCACGTACTTGAGAAGAAAGCTCATCAAATAGGTAATGCTGAAGTGACTAGACTTCAGTATCCCGAGGTATTAGTCCCACGGCAGCCTGTTGATAAACCCCAGGATTTAACCGAGACATTGAGTGTCTTAGTTAATGATGAATTAAGAGTAGGCGCTTGTACCCTTGATCTGATGCGACTGCGAAGTTAACTTCAGCTATCACTCAATTATAAACCCTAGAACCCAAGCGGTTCTTGAGAGATTTGCATAGTGGTAGAATCAAGCAGATCTGCGTACTCGTCACTCAGGACGAATACGCAATGATATGCGGTCAGCGATAAATTTGCCGAGAACGAACGAGTTCTCAGCAGCTCATCGATGGACGAATGCGTCCTGGGTGTGAAGACCCGGAATGAGATATATACTACTCAATCCTGGGAGTCACTTAAGACAAATCCTTAGTTTAAGAATTTAGTTGAATCCAGGAATGTATTCCCTGAAGCAGTTCCATGCGAGTTGTCTAAGGATAAAGGCACTCTACATGAAATTGACTCAAAGCGGGCTCGAAATACCGTGTCATGAAGCAGTGGCCACTGCCTCGTGAACAAGTACTTGCGATCGATTGGAAAATTCTTTATCGATCAATTAAAAGCGTGCCATGTAAGGGAGCCAACCTCCCCACATAGCTCTCCGACCTTCTGCGTGCAAAAGGCAACAGGAGGGTGGCGGATAGTGCACGCCTTCGTCTACTCTTGAATCATCATTAATTATGACATTCATTGTCTCGGTTAATTCCTGGGATTTATCCACAGGCTGCCGTGGGACTAATACCTCGGGATACTGGAGTCGTGTCACTTCAGCATTAATTTTTTGAGGAGCTTTCTCCTCAAGTAAGTGCGAGCTTATTCCCTCAACATCTTCCGACTGTGATTGCGCTATCACAGTCGGGTCTTCTACGGTCGACATTTACCTCGATATAGGATCATCGTGTTATCTCTTTTGGGCAATCGGTATCTTCCTTAAATAACGCCCGCTAGGCGTACATTCATGTATCAATGTCTCGGTTAATTCCTGGGATTTATCTACAGGCTGCCGTGGGACTAATACCTCGGGATACTAAAGTCTAGTCACTTCAGCATTCAATATTTGAGGAGCTTTCTTCTCAAGTACGTGGGGGATTATTCCCTCAACGTCTTCCGACTGTGGTTGCGCTATCACAGTCGGGTCTTCTACCGTCGACATTCACCTCGACCTAGGATCATCGTGTTATCTCTTTTGAGCAACCGGAATCTTCCTTGAATGTCGCTCGCTAGGCGTACATTTATGTCTCAATCCACTCGACATTCGAGTGGTGGACCTTCCGCGCTGCCTGTGCATTCGAACAGCGCCGGCAGCTGACCCCACATTGTGATTAGTAATCACTGTGATCTTGTGCAGTCGTACTAACGACCGCACCACAAGTGAGGCTATCGTACTCACTCGTTGTACATCCACACGCTTGTGGACGCTCCAAGACGTTCATAAGATGGCCATCTGATGAACAAGTGGCAGACATCTTTATGGATCGATGCTGCCAGCTGATTCTTGGCTCATACATTCTGAGCCAAGGTAAAGCTAGAATGACATCAAATTTATCATCCGAATCCATTACGATGGAACCATCGTCATACTTTGAATCTTTTAACGGGTAGTGAATTTTACTACGCGTTTCATCACTGTTATCGATGCGCCTGTCGCTAGACGCACCGTCATCCTCGTTGATGGATGTTGCGCTCAACATATTTGAGCCTACGACCCTCTAGCGAATGGCGACGAATTAAGTTATTTGACGCCCCACAGTCCACTAGGGCTCTAAGGGACAAATTATGTGTCACTTTTAATTTCAAGGAGATGAGGGATGCATCATCGCCAGGTGCAGAGACACATAATGATTGTGTGTCTGGAGCAACTTTCGTCAAGAGATTTGCAAATTCTCTTGAGGTTACTGGATTCGTAGTGCGTTGCGCCCCTACTGACCCCGATCGGTTTTTGGCGGTCCGCCTCGTTGTTGCGATTTCGCAACAACGCCGGACCCGCGACCGTTGCCCTTTTTCGCATTCGGTCTATGTTACGTTCAGTACCTCTCGGTACTGGGCGTCCGCGACTACACTCAAGAGCGTAGTGACCTAACTTCTGACAGTGATTGCATTTCTGCAATCGCTTATTGTTCGAAAAGCGAGGTCTCTCGCTTTCGATATAAGAGAGGTTCCATAGGCTCTAAACCTCCAAGCTCGTGTCGTCTTGGAGAACGATACGATGACGATCTAGCTTAATCCTGTCTCAAGCCAAAGTCCTCCTCTTCCGCTGCAAATATTGCATCTTCAAGCATATCAACTTCCAAGCCGAACAGGTGAGTCTTCACGGGACTATCCGCAAGACCTTGCGCATGAAACTGTAATCAAGGTGTGCTCATGAACAGGGTTGTTCGTGATACAACTCGCTAAGAGTCGTATGTGCTGGGCATAAGCGTGAACATCATGCTTGCCTTGCTTGAGTTTCGGAAGCTCTGATCGAGCTCTGATCTCGGCCCTATGCGGTTCAAACGTCTGTTTGAGCCGGGCTATAAAAGCCTCTAGCTATTCAAAGATATATGGGTCGCGTAACTTCAGGCCTAGTGCCCAAGTTTTGGCTCGACCTGCCAAATTTGATTGAGCAAATGCGACTTGCAGTTGCTCGTCGACGATGCGACGAGCCTTTATGAATTCGTCCAACTGGACGAAACACCTTAAAAGGGAGTCTTCTTCGACTCCCCTATACTTAGAGATGTCAATTTTTTTAGATTCCAAGACGACGCATGTGCGTCATCCCAAGTACAGGGGTCTGTACCTGTTGTAACCTCAACAGTTCTGCCTGTTGAGAGCCTTGCTGATTAAGCAAAGCTACTTTTTTCTTCTTCTTCACCTCGTCAAGTTCATGATGTATGAACATGGCGATGGCTGAATGGAGAGCATCTCTGTCCAAACCGGACAGCATTGCCAAGATGGCATCATTCCCTACGATCGAACTCATTCGTTCGACCGCACTCCTTTCTATGTCACTTAGAAAGGAATAGCTATCACGCGAAGCGTGATGCGTATTTCTATTATCATCTAACATATCCATGTTAGATGATAGAACTGTGGTTCTTGGACGGACCACAAAGTGCTACCAGGTGTAACGACTGCCGACTTGTACTGCTTCAGTACAAGTCCACTTCGCACTGCTCCAGTGCGAGTGGTGCCTCACGTCATTTCGCGTACACTTGTACGTGCAGAAAAAGACTCTCTTTAACACACTTGCTATAAAGAGGGTTAAAAGTAAACTGTATTAAATATAATTAAGTTCTTTTGTATCTATCTAAATAAAACCAACTAAATTATATACTAATTCATAACATGTAATAAAGTCTTATCTGTATCTCTCTTTTCGCGCGTCCAGTGCTGACTGGACCGCGGAGCAAGTAGATATAATGGCCTATATCTAATAATGGATAAGCTTTCCGAATATTACTATGTAAAGTAATATCTGGCAAATATATATAACTTTTAAAATATACATTAATTTACAACCTTTAAATTTAGTTTCATGTAACAATACACCCCGTTACAGTAGCCATATCATCCAGCCGCCAAAACGCAAGGATTATATTGTCATGAACGTTCCAAAAACGCGATAAAATCAAATAGAGGATTTCGTCGAATTCAAGAGTTGGACTTGTCCAACACGTTCAGAGCAATGTGTTGTTATCAACCGATGTCTGTTATGCCATCTAAACAAAAAAAGGTTCAGTGAGATAATGTTGTTAAGAACTTTTCATTTAACCCACGAGGCGGTAATGGGCATATTGACCACCCAGTCTGATCATGATGGAAAGACGGCCACGCTACTGCCACATAGTTTAGTGCAATACCACTACAGTCGCTCTGAGGGATTAAATTACGATGAAAGAACTCGAAATGTTGTACTAGGGTTAAAACCATGGTTTGCAAAGTGGTGATGTGATGAAACGGTCATTATCAAACTGTAAGGAGTGACATTCGGGCTTAAATGATTTTGCATTATGGAAAAGGATTGACCTATAAGGCACTCGCGTTTACGTGGACCCCAGCCATCAAATATTTTGAAGAATTTGCTCTCGTTACCCAAGGATTACGATGACATGGTGTCAACAAAAGCACCATCGGACTATTGAATACTGAAGTCGGGCTGAGATAGATATAACGTTCGGTCCAAAGTATTGCGTCACGAAACAATGGCCATAACCGAGAAACATTATGTAACGAACTCTATTTAAGACCAAGCATGAGGCTTGTCTGATGAGAAAATATGAATTATATCATTTGCGACTGCACCCGAACGCAAATAGTGGTTTGTGCACCGTTCAATTTATTGAATGTGGCGACAATTTCAGCCCGAACCCGATAGTTCAGTTGAACAACAAGGCGGGTGGTACGACAAGGAGCGCCAAAGAACTGACGCATGGTTGTAATCAGGTCGTGAACATTGCTTAAGCCAATTGGTGGCACATGTGAGCTCCTTAAACTCGTACATAGATAGGCCAAAAAAGCTCACTGATGAACATATTCACGTTGAGCACTCAAGTTGTAACGGACTAAAGTTGCCCTAATGTTACACAGTCCCCGTTAAGTACATTTTGTGTACTTAAGGGGATGGTCAATTACTTAAAAAAAATATTAGATCCTCACTTGGGTGTGGTTCACATTGTGACCCACCCTTGTGTATATAATGCACATGGGTGCATGCATTCACATTATAGGAGGGATGACGGCTAAAGTCATCCGTTACGCGAGGTATCGAGAAAAATACGCTCGCAATGCATACTAGTGTTATATACAGAGATGACATTTTAGAATTGGTTAAAATGGGTATTTACATTTAATGCGATTAATATCAATCAGTCTGAAAACTACTTCCTACTTGGTAAGTGCGCACGAGGTGTCGGATCGCCGCTCCCGTGACGACACGTTTACCAGAGTAGTTAGTACGTTGGGTGAGGTCGCTAAGGCGCCCACCACAACTACCTCACGGCACACGAGAGTAGACAGTCAAACCGCATCATCGGTGTGCTAAGGTGTGTGCTTAAGTAGAGCGTGGCCTCATTTAGACGTGCTCACCTACACAAGTAGTGCTTTTGAGCTAACAAGATCAAATGAGATTAACGCAAAAAGAAATAAAGTAACATCAACCTAGAAGTGATCCCGCGTCTGGAGTGCTTTTGAGTACGAAAGGTTTCTAAGCGGAATTATCATGTTAAAATAATAAAAATTAAGCGAACCGTTATTCACCACTCATTGTTCGCTAACAATCGCTCACCCACAGCTTAAAAGGACTGTGTCTGGCTGATTAAATTATTAGAATTGAATACAATACTACTACTTTTGCTTGCATTCCAACGAACGACTTTATTGATACACAGGCTTCAACATACAGAACACCACCTAAAGCAGCATGGATCGTTCCCAAGAACTTACTAGCAGCGATTCTGGTAGTCTTAAAATTGCGCGTGCTGCTATACATCCAATTCTTGCTGATGAAGGCTATATTGTGACTGTATTGCACCCTAGGCGAGTTGGGAACAAGATAGAATGTTATATCAAAGCTGTTACTTTGCAGTGTTCATGCGCACCAAATTGCAGCAAACTCCGCATTTAATCAACGCTAGCGTGTTCGAGCCCGACGTGGGATAGGCTGTAGGTTTAAATTAAAGTTCGACGTGTTGAACAAGAACGTAAGTATGCAGTTGAGGTTCGCATATACAATCACAATTACGAAATCTTATCCGACCCAGCCGTTCATTCGCAAGGACGCGCGCTGATAGAAGAGCAACGCAAAGAAGTAATTCAGGGTGCAGTTGATCGACAGAAACCAGTCCGAATAGTCGCCACAAAGAAATGCGACGTCTTGGGATTACAATAATCCCCCTCGAGATGTCTACAATGTCAAGCAGATAGAGCGTCTGCTTATCCTGGCTGGTCGTTCCCGCTTGTTGCTCTACTTAGAGGCCTTGAAACCGCCCTAATGCATCTTATTTTGCTAAATCTCATGATCAACAAGAAATGACGCATCTACTGAATATTTCTCCTTCCATTTAAGAAATTTGCTGCTCATTTAGTGTTGTAAAGGTTTGGCTGGCGACTCAACGTACAATAATAACTGTCTTGGATTGTTGTTTTTGTGCACGTTGTGGAAGTCACGGCCACGCATCAAACATTTACCTTTGCTTACTGTTTCATGGCAAAGGAACGTGCAGTAGGTTACCTTTAGACGTTCCGGCATATACAGCAGATATTTGCTGCTTTTTTTAGTACCAACAAAGTTTGTCACTAATTGATGAATGCCCTGTCGACTGATTTGTTTTTGCGACGGCAACGTCAATTCCTTTTGTGCCAGTGGCACATAAGAAAAATATATTTGCCTGGTAGCGAATACCTTTGCAAGCTTTGTAGCCTTCAAGTTGTTGAAGAGCACTGAAACAGCTTAGGGTGATCGAATGAGGCAGTTGCGTAAAATCTACAATTGACTCGGATGAAAAATAAATTCCTCGCCATGTCATGATTTATCTTGAAGTGACTTGGCTGTTGTACAAGGACCGATTTTTAGCATTGTTTATATGTGGTACGATGCATTCTGGTCATAAATTAAATCGTATTACATATAAAGACTTCGCGCGCTGAAGGCGCATTTGCAGTAGTCAAGTCATGGATCACTGTGTCAACGGGGGATTTGTTAACAATGGAATCTGCTTGCCAGCTTGCTTGTGGTAATCAGCTTGCAAGTATCTGACTGCAAACTGGTCGGGAGTGTACGTCAACGCAGGATTCGTTGACGGTGGAATCTGCTTGCTTCACCGCCGGCAATTAGCGCCATCTTGAGTGTCGTGTGGTAATCAGATCGTGCCTTGTGGTAATCAGCTTGCTAGTATCTGACTACAGACAGGTCGGGAGTGTACGTCAACGGGGAATTTGTTGACAATAGAATCTGCTTGCCAGCTTGCTTGTGGTAATCAGCAGCAAGTATCCGACTGCAAACATGTCGGGAGCGGATGACAACAAGTCTTGGCTTCGGATCGGTAATTTCTGCCGTATGTCACGGTATGTTTACTTTGAACATTGGTATACCGTGCAGGCACAAGTGTCGACAAACACAGCAGCGAAATCTGCTAGACCGCCAAGGATGCTAAGCCTCGAAGATTTTGATTCACACTGGTGGTGGTGCAGCCTCCTCGACAAGAAGTAATGTCTGAAGCACCCACATCAATCTGGGTAAGAATGAAGCGCATTCAAGACGAATTTGAAGAGGGAACCTCGAACAGGCAGCGAGTTATCATTGACCATCTATATGATCTACCGTTAGTAGAGG
>NC_090610.1:6519376-6523205 GCF_004359215.1 Bremia lactucae | reverse complement strand
CCCGGACATCACATTCTGCGGCCGCCAAAAAATTTCCATGACAAGAAATTGTGCTGTCGTGCCGACATGGAGGTTGTGGATCACCGAGACAAAATCCAAAGAAAACCGAAACGGGATAGCGACACATAGGCTATCCCGTTACACTTTGTCGTAAGCTTTGCAAAGTTCAGCAATATGATCACGCGACTTATCTCTGCCGCCTGCACCGACTCGTTCGATACAATCACGACTATGCTCAGCATCATCATCACCCTTTCTGCAACTGTCGCTTATTATCATTTTTACTGCTTAGCGCCGATGACTGCGCCTAAAACTTGTTGCACGCGCGACGCGATTATTTTTGAAAGAACCTAGTACGCTATTTGAAAAAGCCCGATGGGCCAACAATCTTTCGCGTCATCGAAGTCCCTTTTCTCGCAAAGGGACAATCACCTCTTTTAAAAAATGATTAAGATAACATCCAGCCTTGCAAAAGCTCGTTGCCGTTAATTAATAGTATTAGGACGACCAACGCCAACGTGTCTTACTAAAAAAAAACTGTCAAGTTCATCCGCCCCCGCCACTTTATGGTAGTTGAATGCTTGAACCGCCCGTATGACTTCATAGGGGTCGACACGCCGCATGAGCTCCTCCTGGACCTCTTCCGCCGTGGCTGCGGGGAATCCGTTCTGCAACAACACGTGTGCCCGGTTATGCGCTTGGAATCTGTTAATACGATGTCCATACCGCGGAACTTTAAAACCTTCGTTTAACTAACTGCGTCAAGGGCTTTGTAAGTGTAAATTTGGTCGGGTCTAGGTCTTTGCCGAGATCGTCTACCGGCTTCAGGAGTGAATTCGCTTCGTCAAAACGAGAGCCGCACTTTCCGGATGACTAGAACGAACTGCCGCCGAGGCGATCGAGCGGAGGGCTTTGCAAGCTATTAGAAACCTCGGGTTGAATCGTATCGTGCTCAAGCCAAAGGCAATGGTGGAATGCGGCGAAGAAAATTCGCGGTTCGGTCGGTGATTAGGACAGTACACATTGACTACTCGAAAGCCGGCAAATTCGAGAGCCAAGAAGCAATTACTGCGCAAGGTGGACTATGTTGGCACTGTGGCACAGCGTTCAGATGAGGTCACTCCCGTATCAGCATGTACGCATACGCTGCCAGTCATTCGAATATCGGTTAAAGCAAAGAGGACATCCTACGGGACGTGAACATTTCGTCATCCAGTCGTGTAGTTAACGATATGACTCTTTGTCCGACTTCCTGCTACGGAATGCCTTCAGCCGCGTTTAGAGAATATGTCTGGGCTCCAAGCATCGTCGCGTCTGGATACGAAAACTGCTTTACCATGGTTAAGAGTTGAGCGGGCGGCCGTCTGGCCGGCCGAATCCATACCTTAGTACTGCTACGCCCCAAAAGAAACGGCACTTGGCTGGTTACAGGTTAAGATGCCCCGTGCTCCTGCCAAAGAGCAGACCACACGACTTGTGTCGCGGCATGGTCCCATGAGGCCTTGGGTGACTCGACACTCATCATGGCTTCTGGAGTCATCTAATTGTTGAACCCCCAGTTGTCCGCATGATGTGCTGGATATGTTGGACGTCAGCTAAAGTCATTGAATGAGCGTGCTTGTGAGCTGTCGGCTTGCCTTCTGGTGCCGGTGAAGTCTGAAAAACGATAGCTAGCTGGCCGTCTTGGCGAGGCAGCGTTTGCCAATATATTAGAGCGGCAAGCGACATTTGGTAAAGCTGCAGCTTGCGTCACGATCCTTGGCTCAAGACTGCTGACAGATCCAACCCATATAGGACATTTCGATCAACAGAGGCCATCGGAGTAGCCGAATCCACTAAGAAGGCGAGGAGTTCGGCATGTCGCTTATGTCGCTTTGGTTGCTGGGTATATAAGTGACAGTTCACTGATGTAACGACGTAGCTCCTTCAAATCCCTTTCCCATTCCAATAAGGAAGACCTTTGTCATATAAAGCCGTTATCTTGGGCTACTGGTCCAAAGAGCCCATGTCCATAGACTAGGGGGATCTCGCGTCTTCCGGAGTGCCGGCCGATATCTTTTGCGCCTTGCCTTGTCAGGGCCCGGTGTGGACAAAAGCCGAGTAGTGTTGCCTTCAAAAGCGAAAAGCAAGCGGCAGCTGAGGCCTCTGCGCATTTGACAAGTTGCAGTGATACCTGCGGGTTAAAAGAAAAGAGTTCGCCTCACTGCCGAGAAGAGGTAGTCCGGTACATTGAGTTGCTGGCCATCCATATTGCTAGCAACGACAAATATTTTTGTTGATGAAAGTTGGCTGCTATAGCCAAAACCTCGCTGCAGCCCCAAGTTTGCGGCGGGATATTTGCCTCGCGCTGGGATAGAGTTGCCGCGCATTCATCTAAGTACCAGATTAATTGCTGAAACGATTCACGGAAAGTCATGTCTCCCCACGTTGGTTGGTGGAGCTGGTTACTGAAGCTGTCGGGATGGAATAAGGGAACTGCTTGCTCATACCGAGGTGGCCTGCACCCTGCCATTGCGAACGTCAGCTTCCAGACAGATGATAATTTAAGCGAGGAATACACGAGTCCGTAAGTTTCAATTCGAGGGTCGCGTCGATATGATTTTCCAAACAAGCAGTCAAGCGACCGATGTCCGTAAAGCGAGTAATATCGTACACTCTTCTACGACGTATTCTAGCTGCGGCGCTGTCCGTACCCCATCTCGCCCGAGTTGGCGCGCCTATACCGAACTCGTCGCCGGCTGGTGGGCATTAGCGACTTGGTACACCTCCCGTTGAAATGAGACCGTTGCTATCGCATACATTTTTGCAGTGGCCCGGTCAAAAAATAAAAAGGATACTTTCCGCGCATCATTGTAGCTAATAGTCTTCGTGGCGTTGAGCATTTGGCGTCGCTCGTCCTTAATCACCCGTGTGCTTTCCACCACCAACAAATTGTCCTCCCGGATGGCACTTGTGCAGCTGAATTCCGAAGCTGCGGTATCTGCTCCCCTCTACCTGCCGCTGAAGTTTGTGGTAGAGGTGTAGTCGTTTCCGGGGACCGAGCACGCAAGTCTTCCTCTGACTAAAGGAGCGAGGTAGCTCCGCAACAAAGTGTTATCTATAGAGATGACATTTTGATTGGTAAAAATAGGTATTTATAATTAATACGATTAAATATAAATCAGTCTGAAAACTACTTCCTACTTGGTAAGTGCGCACGAGGAGCGGGATTACCGCTCCCGTGACGACACTTGATTTCCTGCTGGCTAGAGAAGCAGTAGTCTGTTTCGTACAGATTCTACCATCGCTGATGCGGTGGACTGACAGAAACAGTGATCTGCCCTGTGGTAGGAGAGCTAATGGTATATGTCCAAGACCCTGCGGATAGAACTGTCTCTCACAGGTCAATGGAAAAGCCTTAGTAAGGCGCTAGACGCTTTAAGATCAAAAGAGGAACTTCACTCAAGAAGTCAAGATAAACGTCTGCTTACAATACTTGTATCCGCGAGTCCACTGATGACCCGCCACTCGTCCTTTGTCTCCTCCTGTAAAAGGCACTCACGTAGGGCTGCCACAGGCCGCTGACAGAGCGCCTACAACGTCGCAATTGCGCCCTTGGTGCTCACCGATGAATTGACCATGTAATCCTGGAAGCGGCACTGCGCTTTCGATGACCCAGCGACCGAAGGGCTCGGCCTGGGCATGTGTCGAAGTTTCACCGCTACTCATTAAGTGGCGGCGTCCACGACCATTAATGCCGGATGATGCGGCTGTGCAAAATGGTTGAAAATGACCAACTGGTGTTGTGTAAGTCATTTGTGATGTGTGTGGCACGCTGCAATCCCGCATA
>NC_090610.1:6512397-6519276 GCF_004359215.1 Bremia lactucae | reverse complement strand
TCTTCGAGTCACACGACCCTTTTCTGGGAAGCGGGTGTTTCGAGCCCGCAAAGTACCCTTTCCCCTAAGGTCCCTGTGGCCTAAAGGATGGGTCTCGTCATACAACCCGCAACGTCAATCTTCAATTGTTAACCCGAGTGCTGGGTCAATTACAATTATTTAGTTATTGACCATCCCTTTAAGTTCACCAAGTGTACTTAGCGAGGACTGTGTAACGGACGTAAATGACGACGTCTCGGACTTTGATGAAAAAAAGCTGAAAGAGCTCTCTGAAACCAAGACGTTTTACTGCCGTTGCACTTCTTGCTAACGCACCCCTTCCAACCGCACCAGGCTCTAGGCTCTGTGCCGGTTTATGCGACGCATGAATTCTTGTCAGCTCGCCGTCTACTTCCACAGGCTCTCGGCTCTGTGCAGGACATTCGGACGCATGACTACTTGTCATCGTCCTTTTCACTACCTCTGTCACCACAAGCTGGGCAGGAATTGGTGACGTTTGACATCCCGTCAACGCATCCTCAACTGTTTGACACGACATCAGTTGCATACGCCTCTCGCAGGAGCACATCTTTTCCGGTGTCCAGCGTAGAGTTCGCAACTGTGCGTGTACGTCAGTCTATCCATGGTTGGTACTTTGCCAACCATGGCATGCCTAGGATGAGGTCATACGGACTCTCCATACCTAGCACTGTGAAATTCTCTTTTCAAGAGAAGTCACTAAAGCTGAAGGCGAGTTCTATTTGAACTCTCTCAGATTTAACGAGCGCGCCGTTCGCTTAAGAACGATCGCCTCTTCTCGCTTTCCATCCTGGCAAAGCGACTCAAACATTGCCGGTCTCTTTCTTAGAGCCGCGAGTTTCACAAAAATTTGAGATGCACCCGAATCCACTAGGAGGAATATCACCTGGTCGTAGCCTCTTACATGAGCGCTATAGACCAGCAGGGTTGAGGTCCGAAATTTCGGGACCTCAGGGACTATGCTACCCATTTGTTCCACAACTCTGAACTTAGGGGTAGCTTCAGAGTCCGCGGCAGTTGGGCATCCCGCCCCTACTGCGCTCCTGCATTTCCCGACCCCTCAGTGGTCGATGCAGAACTCATGCGTCTCGCACGCTGGTTCTTGCTATCGCCCTTTGGGTAGGGAGTCCTCTTGCTGGGTGTTTTCGCCCCTGCAGGGTCCCTGGCATAGCAGCGAGCCATCAAATGACCGTACTTGTCGCGTTTTTTTAACAGACCACGTCTGCATTGCCCAACTTCATGGGAGTGGCCAATGTCCTCTCGGCCGACGGCTTATACAAGCTGTCGCCGAGGCACAGTTGTAGGATTGGTCCTCAACTAAGGCAATTTGGATTGCCTCTTTCATCGTCGACGGCACCTTTCATGAAAAGGGCCTGTCGCGATGGGCCATGCCGTAGTCCGTACAAAAACATGAGCACCTTATTGTGCTCCGGAGTCGGACCTACGTTTATGGTCGCCGACAGCGAGCGCATCTCTTGCACATACTCTTGCAGCGATCGCTTCGCCTGTTGCGCTCCAAAGAGGCGAGTACATGGCGCGAACCTTTTCCTTAAAGATCGCCTATGTAGAGAACGCCTTTCTGTCCGCCATAAGCGCCGGGTAAGCCCAATCTGAGGCCTTACCGCGCAGATGCACATCGCGTACGATATCATCCGGCTGTTGTCCTCGATGAGTTGCGCGACACCGCATTGTTCCACGGCTAAAAGCCAGTGGACATCGTGTGCGTCGCAGTCCTATCGAACTTGGGCGGGTCCATCCGAATGGGCCTCGGCTGATGCGGCCGGGCAGAGAGCATCTCAACAGTCCTGTTGAGAGCCTCGCTCCGAGCCAGCTCATGCCTCAGCTCATCCTGAGTCTGGGTGACGGACACCGCCGCAGCATGGCCTTGTGCCTCGGACGCAGCCCTCCGCTGTCCGAGCACGAATGCTCAAACTGCTCCAACTGAGCAACATGTTGCTCAGGAGGGCTACCCAGGAGCCTGGCCAGGACTTGTTCACCAAGTCCCTGCGCCATAAGCCCTGCCACCTCCTGATGATGTTCGGAGTGGTGTGGAAAATGAGCTTAATCGATATTGAGGCTCATCCTCACGTACACACGCAGAGATGCGGGTCGTGGGAAGGATTTCAAGTGCTACCAAGTGTAGCCGAGAACGTCGTAATGCGGCTACGCTCTATTTAGACACACACCTTAGCACAGCGAGGAAGCGGTTTAACCTGCTTCTCTTGCGTGCAGTGAGGTTGTTGTGGTGGGCGCGTTAGCGACCTCACCCAAAACACTAAGTACTCTGGTTAAGTGTCGTCACGGGAGCGGTAATCCGGCTCTTCGTGCGCACTTACCAAGTAGGAAGTAATTTTCAGATTGATTAATATTTAATCGTATTAAATATAAATACCTATTTTTACCAATTCAAATGTCATCTATAGATAACACTTATTATGTATTGCGAGCGTATCTTTATAGATACCTCGCGTAACGGATGACGCTAGCCGTCATCCCTCCTAATGTGAATGCACCCATGTGCATCACATCCACAAGGGTTGGTCACAAATGTGCGCCACACCCGATGCTGGGTCTAATTACTATTATTTAATAATCAACCATCCCCTTAAGTACACCAAGTGTACTTAACGGGGACTGTGTAACATTAGGGCAACTGTAGCCCGTTACAATGCCCAATCTTGATGCAAAGACACGGGTAAAGGACGAAACTCCAAATCCAATCTAGCATACGAATTCGTCAGAAGTCTCGTTCCACACATGCGACGCCTGTTATAGTCCATAAATTGCCTTGACCAGCTTAAGAAAAATAAAGACTTTGTCGAGCTCAACCTTCTGGTGCGGCACAGAACACGACTATTTAGAATAGCTAATTACTAAGATCCCTTATGGGTAACAAATGTTATCGCCGCCAGATATAAATCTGGCGGTCGAGATATATTATAAATTAGCTTCCCAAAGTTATCTATTTAAAATAAGAGCAGACATAATTAACTAATTTGAGATATCAAATTGCTAGGATATGAAGGCCTTCAGTGCGGTTTTATCCACAACTTGAGGGTTGTGAACGTTCTTACCGGGGTCTTCCATGAAGAAAACGGCCAAACGTGAAGGTTTATGGGGATAAAACTGTGATGGAAAAGGTCGAGTTCGTGCTGAGCAAGGGGAGGGACTGATGGCTTACTTTATAGGGTCGAGTCGTGCTGTCGTGATTGCAGTAATTTGATCTGCCACTGGTCGCTAAATTTCCTTGCTTAATCATGAAGATGCTAATACGTATGGTGTTTATATCGTACGATTGATAGCAGGCATAAATTTAAAAGTCGGAGCATCTTTCGAAATTAAACCTCTCCATAGAAATATATACAAAAGCCTCCACCTCTTAAGAAGCATAATATGGTTTAGAGAGCTAAATCTTCCAAGATTATAGCATTGAAAAAAAGTATTTTTGTTTTGTATTAACCTTATATCTTTTGAGAATTTAACGACATGCCCGTATAGTATCTTGCTCATGTTCGTCGAGACGGCTGAGAGCTTATCTATCGACACCAGATATTTTGCATACAAGCTAGAAGCTAGGTGTGAGCTTCGATAGCGTCATCCCCTCAAGTATATTCGTGCTCGCAAGCGTGGATTGCATCTGGTCAATTTCGATTAAAAATGGTACATTCTTTGACAAGTATTCCGAGACAGAAACAAGTATTCTAGTATTCCCAAGAAGAAGTTCTATTTAAACGTTTTATCATCGTGATCAGCTTTGTAAAATCCCATTCACAAAGACAGGTCATTGACAATTTAGCGAAATTTTACTAGCAAACCCGACAACTCTTGGGGATTTTAACGTATGGAAATTGCGCACGGGGGCACGCAACCGTCTGGAAATAATTGTAGCAAAGTGCTCCACCCACAGCGAAATGAGACATCTGTCTCGTAGTCTTTCCGTTTTACGATTCAAACGTGTGCTCTTTTTCGCTGGAAAACATTTCGGCCTTACGATGGAAAGAGTACCACGGAAGATTCCATGAATGCAGATACCCGTCACCCTACACTTTGAATTGCAAACTTCAAGTGCCGAGGCGGTAGTTGCAGCCTATTCGATTTGAGGACATTGCGTTGTAGATTGGTTCTGGTCCTAGCAGTGGTAGAGAGGATCCATGCCCACTGGCAATGTTTCGTTTTTTTTTTTAAAGTACTTTAACGACGTTTCATCGAAACTGGTTTACCGCACTGTTTCCAGCAAGAATTTCTTCCAGCTTTAATAAAGCACGTGACGAAGAGGCAACATTAAATCAGCAAAAAAAACGATCATTGGACATTGCCTCACAGACCTGTCATCTTGCGAGCACAGAAACGTGACACCATCAGGCAACTCCAGTCAAGAGGCGTGGGCAAAAATGGAGTCGAAATGCCCATTTCTACATTTGCCACACGCACGCAAACTTTGCAAAAATAAGACCGAGTCGTCGACGAATGGAGATATACAACACACTTGTGCAAGAATTATTGGCCGCTGCTGCACGCATGGAGGACATTGAAATGGAGCTCAGTGATCTGCAGCTGGCCCTTTTGGAAGACCACGAAGAGGTCGAGGTATACACGGACGAGATTGCCGACTGCTGTGATCGCATTGGCGCTATTGACGACTTTGTGAGTGAAATTGATGCCGGTCACGTGCCGGCAATCGCTGATTTAGCGTCCGTCGTGTCCAATATGGCCGAAGAGCGGGAGGACGAAGAAGCGATGCTCCAGCGATTGGGCGAAGTTCGTGCGTGCCACGAGCAACAGATACAACATATGACCAGCAAATTGACGACGCTGCAAGAAGAGAGGCTTTTGTTGCAAAAGAAGAGCGCTCATGTCTGGTGCGCTCTCCATCGCACGGGGGTCTTGAAACTGCGACTTGTGGAGCCCCATGTTAAAGTCGTGTAGTACGAATGTTAGATATTTAAATACCAGATGGTCCCTTTGACACTTACGAAAAGGACCTTTTTTTATACCAAAAAGGACCCAGTTTTTACATTAGCAACTATTCAATGGACGCCACGGTGGTGGTCTGCCTCTCTATGGGCGTAATTAGCGTCGTGCTTGCGCTCGAGAGTGCTGCATGCGTAGGCGGATTGAAATGTGCTTGTATCCTTTCCCAGTCGGCCACAATAATGACGTTGATTTTAAGTGCCGTGACATTGGTGCCAGTTGTGGCATGCCTCGTCACAGCGTGGTTAGACACACGTGCGAAACTTTATCGCGAGCACGAGCCTCTGCTTCAAAGCAACGTGACGACGTCAGTTCCATCGCGACGCGTCATTACGTACTTGTACGCCAGTCATTTGCTGTCGGCATTTGGTGATCGGTTATGGGCATTTGCGGTCCCCATTGTCTTTATGGACATCTTTGTGGACACACTGCTCCCGAGTGCTGCGTTTTCATTAGCGACGTATATTGTCTGTATTGCTATTATTCCAATGATTGGGCACCATTTGGACACTTGGAACCGCTGGACGTCGATGAAGTATGCAATTCTTCTCGAAAACGTAGTTGTCGTGGTTAATGCGATTCTATTAGGTCTTATTGTGTTTGTGACGAACGCAGATGGCGTGCACAAACCAGAGTGGACGTGGCAATTAGTGCTAATGTTTATTGGCACGTTAGTATGTGGCAGCGTGGGTCAAGTGCTTAACGATGCGCAGACGTTAGGAATTGAGCGAGATTGGGTTGTTGTCATTGCTGGACCCGACAACTCTAAACATCTTGCAAAGCTGAATCGAATGATGCGTCGTATTGACTTGAGCTGTAATATTCTTGGCCCTATGGCCTTTGGTTTGATTGTAGATTGTGTTAGCGGTGATGCCCCTACTCGTGCGATGGTGGGTGTTGCGGTAGTGGGGCTCTGGAATCTCATTTCTACCCCATTAGAATATTGTATGACTTATGATATTTACCACCTTGTGCCGGAGCTAAGTATTCGTACGTATGTGAAGGACAATAACACAGTAAAGACGCTAAAGCAAAAGCAGACGGCAACGAATGAAGGGCGCACGATTGCCCGGTATGCGACCATGTGGTCGAATTATGTAAAGCACCCAGTATTTCTGGTCAGTTTCTCCTTCTCTGCACTGTATATGACGATCCTTAGTGGTGGTGCATTAAATATCGCGTATCTCCGATGGCGTGGGGTTTCCAACTCGATTTTAGGCCTCAGTCGTGGTGCTGGAGCGGTAGCTGGGCTCATGGGCACCCTGATCTTTCCTTTGCTTCATCAATGGCTGAAACGAATCGAGTCTGTTGCGATTCTTAGTGTCTGGCTCTTCTGGTTGTGTCTATTTCCGATTCTGCTGGTATTTCTGGTTGTGGGAGAATCTAATGTATCCGACGCTGCAATGATACTTTGCGTCGTCATTTCGCGTTCTTGGCTCTGGTGTACGGACTTGGCCGAGACTCAGATTATGCAAGAGTGGATTGCACCAAATCAGCGCGGAGTCATTAACTCCATGCAGACCGCAACATATCAGTTCTTTTTTATTCTGATACACTTGACAGGCGTAATCTTTCATGACCCACACCAGTTTGAGGCACTTGTGTTTTTTTCTCTGGCTGCTGTACTTGCTTCAGCTATCGGATTTACCTATTGGGGGACGAAATACGGTCGCGACAAATACGTGACTACAAAATTTGCATTAGAAAATAACGCGATAAAATGATAATCATGGAAATAGGCCTTCAATTGCTTTTGCGCTTTTTATAAATACTGATTTTAGATAGGTTGTTTTATAAATATCTAAAATCGGTATTCTTACAGTCACCAATGCGACGTTCGGCACGACTTGTGGCCACCTCCCGCTGTGTAAAAGCGAAAACGTCCCGACC
>NC_090610.1:6511258-6512297 GCF_004359215.1 Bremia lactucae | reverse complement strand
TGTTAGGATAATGAGTGGTAAGGAGGCTGACAGACAGGAGACTAAGCAATCAAATTATAGAATTTTATCGTCATCCTACTGCAAAAATCATACTGACCAACAGTGCGGACACCGAAGAAAACTGCACCATTTTCCTGAATCTATTAACAAGAACCAGGACCCTTGCACGGTTGTGCTCATCTGCTGAAAAACTTATGATGAAAGTTATACTGACTGAGCGTCAATCTACGATAGCAACGGAAAGAGGACGTGACGGGACTTGCGAAGTAGCCCCAAGTCTTGCAGGCTGACATGCACAACAGTAGCGTGCCATCTCAAAATGTAATTTGCATTTGTAGTCATATAAACGCGGTGATATGGCAGCGAATGCTTCTACCGCTAATGCGGTCACTAGAAAGATTGTAGAGAAAAACATGAGCGTAACTAGCCTAAGGGTCTTACCTCCTGGCTTAACATCATGCGAAGAATTGAAAACGTCTTTCGTGTACGTCGACGCTGGACCATCAAGTTCACAACGCTTTCCAGTATCTTGGCGAGTACTTTTTCTCACAAAAGGGGTCAATTGCGAAAGAGTTAGCTATATCTGCCCAAATCGGTTGCATTGGCAGATGAATGGTCACTTTGAGCCCAAGCTCAACGCAACGCATAAAGGACATCATCAGTCACAACTATTCTTTGTTTAATGACCGATATTGAGTCGTATATTAATTATTTTCCATCAATGATGAGAGAAAAATTTGCTCTGCAAGCAGTTTTGATGCTCTATCTGTAACGGGGTGTATCGTTACATGAAATTAACAATAAAAGATTGTTAATTAATATTATCCAAAAGGCAGATAATATTTGGAGGAAATTACTTTAAATAGTAATTTCCTGAATTCTTATCCATAAATAGGTATAGACCATTATGTCTATTTATTCCGCAGACTAATCAGCTGTAGAAGTAATCAAAGAGAGTTACAAGATAAGATAGATAAGAATTCATTTACATGTTTAGTATTAGTTTATAGTCAAGTCAGCATTTACAAAGATAGATTAA